>NC_053028.1:455440379-455595536 GCF_003073215.2 Triticum urartu
GTGAAGATAAACACGATTGATTGTATGGCATGCAGTGTCAATGGCTTCAGTCCAGAATTTTCTTGGAGTCTTGTATTCATTTAGCATTGTTCTGGCCATCTCAATGAGTGTTCTGTTCTTGCGTTCGACGACGCCATTCTGCTGTGGCGTGTACGGAGCTGAGAATTCATGTGTGATTCCCAAGGTATCAAGATATGTATCAAGGACAGTGTTCTTGAATTCAGTTCCATTGTCACTTCTGATGTGCTTTATCTTGGCGCCAAAATTGTTCATAGCACGATTGGCAAAGCGTCTGAAGACATCCTGCACTTCAGTCTTGTAAAGGATTATGTGCACCCAAGTATATCTAGAGTAATCATCAACAATGACGAAGCCATAGAGGCAAGCAGTAGTAGTAAAAGTTGAGTAGTGAGTGGGGCCTAAAAGATCCATGTGGAGCAGTTCAAAGGGTTGAGTATTAGTCATGATTGTCTTCGAAGGATGTTTTGCCCTTGTCATCTTCCATGCTTCATAGGCACCGCATAAGTGATCTTTCTTGAACTTGATGCCCTCGATGCCTATGACATGCTTCTTCTTCGCAAGGGTGTGGAGGTTCCTCATAGCATCATGCCCAAGCCTCCGATGCCATAGCCAGCATTCTGAAGCTTTTGCAAGAAGACATACTGCAAGTTGTGGCCCTGCTGAGAAATCTACCACGTACAGATCATCTTTTCGATACCCTTCAAACACTAGAGACTTGTCAGATTCCATTAGTACTAGACAACGATATTTTCCAAACATTACGATCATGTTCAAATCGCAAAGCATTGAGACAGACATTAAGTTGAAGCCAAGGGATTCAACAAGCATGACTTTATCCATGTGTTGATCCTTTGAGATTGCAACTCTACCTAGACCCAATACCTTACTTTTACCAGTGTCAGCAAATGTGATGTGGCTCTTGTCGGATGGACGTAAGGTTGAGTCCATAAGAAGGCTTCTTTTGCCAGTCATGTGATTTGTACACCCACTGTCAATAATCCATTCTGAAGACTTTGAAGACGCTGGTGTCGTACCCTACAGTGCAGTTAGGGGGATAGGCTTCACGAAGAGAATTGTGAAGCAAAAAAATTTGACGAACCAGTGGGTTATGAAAACTTAGATCCAGGTTAGGACTAATAGGGAGAGTAGCATGCGATTCAGGAACGAAGTACATAATGATGCCATTCGGGCATTTTATCTTGCGCCCTACAATATTTTTAAGGTCCCCAGCAATAGCGTCAGAAGATTTTGTTTTTCTACTGGACACCTTTCCCTGCAAAAGAGAGTTAAGCTTTCTTAACCACCCACATCTTCAAGGGTGGCTTAGAAGCAATAAGTCTAAGTGCAGCATCTGAGAATTTTGGCTTTGAAGCCTTAGCAAACAGTCTTGCAGGTGGACAATAATACTCATAGGAATAAGCAGAATAATTTTTGGTCATATGAACATGACGGTTCGATGAACCGCTCTCATATTCATATGCCTGAGTATGGTTTCCCTGCAAAACATTTGCGTTAGTGTGACTCAGGTGAGTCCTCTGTTTGTATGAAGCCTTTGGACCGTATGAAGCCTTCGGTCTGAGGTTTGTCTTCTTCAAGTGAGGTGTCATGAAGACATTCACAGGAAGATTTTCCAGACACTTTTTTGGAACCCAGATCTTCTTCATAGGAGGTCCATTCCTGCAGTTAGTACCAATGTACCTGGCAAACACTTCACCATTCTGATTCTTAAACAGTTTATAGTCTGCATCAAAGGATTCATCAATGATAATGGGGTTAGCACAGGTGAAGCCAGATAAATTGGATGGATCTGCTGAAAGTTCCTTTGCAGCAACCCATGTGGTTTTGGGGTACTGCTTAGGTTTCCAGTAAGAGCCATCTGCATTTATTTTCCTTACGAACCCAACACCCTCTTTCCTAGGGTTTCGGTTCAGAATCTGCTCCTTGAGGACATCACATAATGTCTGATGCCCTTTAAGACTTTTGTACATCCCTGTTTCAAGCAATGTCTTCAACCTAGCATTCTCATCAGCAATAGCAGTGGTATCCTCAGCAGAGGGGTTAGTTACCACATCAACAGTTGAAGATATTGCAATAGCAGTAGCAGTGGAACATTCAGCAACAGAAGTAGCATTATCACGCTCAATGCATTTAAGACATGGTCGTTCAAATCCTTCCTGAGCGGAACTGATCTGTTCGGCGCGAAGTGACTCGTTTTCCTTTTGAAGATCTTCATGAGCCGCTCTCAATTTCTCAAGTTCTTGCTTCCTTTGAAGATAATCATAGGAAAGCTTTTCATGAGTTGTTGAGAGAGTATCAAGAGGATCTTCAAGTTCCTGATACTTAACGTGAAGATTTTTTATGTCTTCAATTAAGGATTCAGATCGAGTCATTTTAGCACCCAACAGATCATCGCTTCTGTCTAACAGTTTTTGAATATGTTCCATAGCTTTCTGTTGTTTAGTTGCAATTTTAGCAAGTGTTTTGTAGCTGGGTTTTGAATCACAGTCAGAGTCATCGTCACTAGATGTTTCATAGCGAGTAGTGCGTGTGTTTACCTTGGCACCGCGTGCCATGAAGCATTAGGTAGGAGTGGAGTCGTTCTTGTCATTTGCATCGGTGTCGGTGATGAAGTCATTGTCTTCAGTGTTGAAGATGGACTTGGCGAACTATGCTGTAGCCATACTCGCAATGCCAGAATCAGACTCCTCCTCAGAATCCACCTCTGCCTCCTCAGAAGCGGACTCCTCCTCTGAATCCATTTCCTTGCCAACAAACGCACGTGCCTTGCCAAATGAGCTCTTCTTGTGTGATGAAGACTTTGAGGAAGACTTGGAAGAAGACTTTGAGTATTTCTTCTTCTTGTTGTCGTCAGAATCATATTCCTTGCTCTTCTTCTTCCTTCTGTTCTCATGGTCCCACTGTGGACACTCAGAGATGAAGTGTCTAGTTTTCTTGCACTTGTGACATGTCTTCTTCTTGTAGTCATGAGCAGAAGCTTCATCATTCCTTGAGCTTGATCGTGAAGATTTTCTGAAGCCTTTCTTCTTGGTGAATTTTTGGAACTTCTTCACTAGCATTGCAAGTTCCCTTCCAATGTCTTCAGGATCATCAGAACTGCTGTCAGATTCTTCTTTAGATGAGGAAACAGCTTTTGCCTTCAAGGCACGAGTTCGCCCATAATTTGGACCATAGATATCTCTTTTCTCAGAAAGCTGAAACTCATGTGTGTTGAGCCTCTCAAGTATGTCAGACGGATCAAGTTTCTTGAAATCAGGACGTTCTTGAATCATCAGGGCTAGGATGTCAAACGAACTATCAAGTGATCTCAGCAACATCTTGACGATTTCATGTTTGGTGATCTCAGTGGCGCCGAGGGCTTGAAGCTCATTTGTGATGTCAGTGAGCCGGTCAAATGTGTGCTGGACATTCTCATTGTCATTTCGCTTGAAGCGGTTGAAGAGGTTGCGAAGAACACTGATTCTCTGATCTCTCTGGGTTGAGATGCCTTCATTGACCTTGGAGAGCCAGTCCCAGACCAGCTTGGATGTCTTCAAGGCACTCACACGGCCATACTGTCCTTTTGTCAGATGACCACAGATGATATTTTTGGCAGTAGAGTCCAGTTGAGTGAACTTCTTGACATCAGCAGCAGTGACACCTTCTCCAGCCTTGGGAACGCCGTTCTCGACGACATACCATAGGTCGACGTCAATGGCTTCAAGATGCATGCACATCTTATTCTTCCAGTAGGGATATTCAGTTCCATCGAAGACGGGGCACGCAGCGGAGACTTTGATTATCCCTGCAGTCGACATAGCTAAAACTCCAGGTGGTTAAATCGAATCACACAGAACAAGGGAGCACCTTGCTCTGATACCAATTGAAAGTGCGTTATATCGACTAGAGGGGGGTGAATAGGCGATTTTTATGAAAGTCTTCAAAACGTGGGAGTTATGAAGACAAATAGTGAAGATTTTGCCTATTACTAAGCAGCGGAAGTTAGATTACACTAGGCAAGCCATGGTCAAGTATTCAATAGAGTGAAAGCACAAAGACAAACAGCTGCAGTGTAATAAGGATCAGGTAGGAAGAAGTTATGAAGCCAAACAGATCATACATTCACGTTGTGAAGACAAAAGATAGAGCAAGCATGCAATGGCTTCACAATGAGTAACAGTAAGAAAAAGGAAGTGAAGATGAAATCGGTGACTCGTTGAAGACAATGATGTGTTGGACCAGTTCCAGTTGCTGTGACAACTGTACGTCTGGTTGGAGTGGCTAGGTATTTAAACCTTAGGACACACAGTCCCGGACACCCAGTCCTGAACACGCAGCTCAGGACACCAAGTCCTCACCGTATTCTCCTTGAGCTAAGGTCACATAGTCCTCGCCCAATCACTCTGGTAAGTCTTCAAGGTAGACTCCCAAACCTTCACAGACTTCGTTCACTGGCAATCCACAATGTCTCTTGGATGCTCTGAACGCGACGCCTAACCGTCTGGAGGATTCACAGTCCTCAAGTGTAATAAGTCTTCAGATCACACAGACAAGAAGATTAAGTGATGCCCAATGTTCTCTGGCTCTGGGTGGTTAGGGCTTTTCTCCTCGCTAGGAATTTTCTCTCAAAGGCTTCGAGGTGGGTTGATCTCAAACGACAAAAGCCGTGCACTGAAATCTGAGCCGCCAACCGTTTATGGTTGTAGGGGGTGGGCTATTTATAGCCACTTGGCAACCCGACCTGATTTGTCCAAAATGACCCTGGGTCACTAAGGAACTGACACGTGTCTCAACGGTCAGATTTCAAACTCTCATGGCAACTTTACTTGGGCTACAAGCAAAGCTGACTTGTCCGGCTCTGGACAAGATTCGCTCTCATTGTCTTCACTCGAAGACATAGGTTTTTGATTTAGGCATCACTTCAGTCATTCTGACTGGTTCTCCTGGACCCCACTTAATAGTATGGTGGTTCCTATGACTCAACACAAAAGAAAAAGAACTACGAAAGATCTAAGTCTTCGAGCTCCATAGGCTTCATAATGTGTCTTCTTTTGTCATAGTCTTCAATGTGAATATCTTCATATACCACCTTTGTCTTCAATGTCTTCATACATTTTTAGGGGTCATCTCTGGTAGTAAAACCGAATCAATGAGGGACTTCTACCTGTGTTATCCTGCAATTCTCACAAACACATTAGTCCCTCAACTAGGTTTGTCGTCAATACTCCAAAACCAACTAGGGGTGGCACTAGATGCACTTACACAGCAGGTGTGCAATGACAAAATTCTGGAGTTATGCTATGCAATCTACAATGTAGTCTAAGGGGAACTAACTAGCAGCGGCTCATCTAGAACACATGTGAGTACTTCAATGGAAATAGCAACATCAGGAAGAAAAGAAGGAACATTGTCCCATAGTAGCAACAACAGGTGTTCAATTAGTCTAGCAGCAGGAACACACAAGCAAAGCATGTGTTCATTTAGTGAAGCAATTGGTGTGACTGTACAAATTACTCTACTGATACATGACATATGTTTCATGTGCATTGATCACTGTAGCCTTGTTCTCTGACTAAACATCTTCATCTCACTACATGGACAGCGCAGTGTACTGTTATGTCCACTCACAGACCAAAAAATTTCAACCAATAACGAACAAATGCCTAACAGTTCCATGGAGCTACTGGATTAAGTGAGAGCTATATGCGGTTTTTCTAAAACAAGTGAGAACTCCTACATGCTTGCCAGGCCATGAAAAAAATGAGTGATGTTTCCATAATTATTTCTTAGAGTGAATACAGTATGTTCTCCAAACTCAGCAAACAATATGCAGATCATTCTTAGTGTCTCTTGCTTTTCTGATAGCCAAATAGCCACTAATAATATGCCATTGGGATCATCATCGCTTCAAATCATTTGTCTGGAAACAAAGGAATGTATAAACTGAATTTGCAGAATAATAAAGACAGATATGAGTTGCTAGCTGTTATGAGGCACCAGATATGTCTTTGCTTGCTGCAGTTATGGTTCTGTGTCATTGATGTCCTAGGAGTTTTCTCAAATTTTACTAGCTCAAGTGTGATGCTATTTCCTGTTTACCTATGTGTGCCACTGTTACTTTGTTACATAATTACCCTTTCATAAACTAAGCAATTAACATGAGCACATAGTTACATACTAGTATGTTTCACACAAAAGCAAACAAATCTAGCTACACTGACAGAGAGGAAGACGAAATCAAAGGGGGGAGGGGAACCGGTGCAGCTCACCGAGAGGAAGATGACGGCGAGCTCATGCGGGGCCGGGGTTGACGAGGTGACGCGGATCGACGGTGGGGCCGCGGTGGCCGGAGGTGGAAGAAGACCTCGATCTGCACGATGCAGAGTCATCGAGCTCGAACGGCTGGCCATAGATGACGTAGAATAACACTGCAGAGCTCCTGGACTCCTTGGTGGGGTGCGGGGACGACGGTGGTCGCGGGGACGATGCGGTGACGGGGACGACCAGAGCTCCTGGACTCCTTGGTGGGGTGCGGGGACGACGGTGGTCGCGGGGACGATGCGGTGACGGGGACGACCTAGTCGGGTGAAGCAGCGTGAGGGGAGGGGAAGTGGGAAGGTGCTAGGGTGTGGATCGGGCGCGGGGGTCGTCGGAACGGGCGTGGGGGAGCCGAAGCGGGTGTGGAGCGGGCGCGGGGGTCGTCAGAGTGGGCTGGGGGTCGTCGGAGCGGGTGTGGCGGGGGAGGGAAGGGGGGTCTGGCGAGGGAGAGGGAAGGGGGGATCGGGCGAAGGGGTATCCAGCTAGAGGGGGAATGTTAGTAATGGCGCACCCTCCTCTCGTGCGCCATTAGTAGTTTTTTTTCTGATAGCAATGGCGCACCCCCCTCTGGTGCGCCATTAGTAACTTTTTTTCTGATAGCAATGGCGCACCCCCCTCTGGTGCGCCATTAGTAACTTTTTTCTGATAGCAATGGCGCACCCTCCTCTGGTGCGCCATTAGTAACTTCTTTTTTTCATTATTTCTTGTTGCATCTAATAATTTGTTTTTTATCGAATTTGTTATTTTCATGAGGACTAGAACAGAAGATATCATCAAATATCATTAATTTTTTTAAATATCATCAAATTTGTTATTTGAAAATATCATCAAATTTGTTATTTAAAAATATCATCAAAAAGTGGGGGAGGGTGCGGGGTGTCGGCGGCAGCGGTGGAGCGGGCCGGGGGAGTGGTGGGTCGTCGGCGGCGATGGAGCGGGGGAGGGTGTGGGGGGCCGGGTGCTCGTTGGCGGCGGCGGAGGGGGATCGATATCGAGTGTCCTCATGAATTCAAAAAGTGCCCGTGAAATTTAAAAATATTCATGATATCAAAAAGTGCCCATGAAATACAATCGAGAAATGAAGACTACGATTTAAATACAATCGATCTTAGCTAGCTATCTGTTCACAATCTTCTTGCCCTTCTTTTTCGCAAATGGAGTTCTTCTGTGGAACGGGCGTCCTTTAGGTAGGGTGGTCCTGCTTCTTCTTGTGGTGTGTGCTGCTACTTCATCGTCGTCGTCATGTTTGATCCTCGGGTCGCCATACTTGTCGAAGTCTTGCTCATTGGCTACTCCATCCATTCCGATGATCTTCCTTTTGCCTCTCCTCACGACAACACGACTGGGCTTTGACGGGTCGGTAATGAAGAAGCATTGGTCCACTTGGGAAGCCAGTACCCATGGCTCATTTTTCGCGGTGACGTTTGCGCCCGCGGTCTTGGATTTGGCTTCGGGTATAACCATGGTGGTGAAATACCGGTCTTCTTTTAGGACGCTCTTGGCCCATCTGACACGGAACATCGGGACCTTCTCTCCAGCGTAGCTCAGCTCCTAGATCTCCTCGATCCTTCCGTAGTATCTGTCCTTGTCGTTACCGGTGTAGGATTCCATCGTTACCCCGGAGTTCTGATAACCATCGCTCTTCATGTCCTTGTTCTCGGTGTAGAATGTGTAGCCGTTGATATCGTATGCCTCATAGGTCATCAGGTTGTGCTCGGCGCCCTGTGACAAGGCGAATATGAGTTGTTCTTCCACGGAAGAATCCTCATGTAAAGGGTACGACAGAAGCTTCTGCTTGAACCAACACGTGAAACATGAGTTGTGCTCTTTGATTATATCTCCGTCTGTCCTCTGTTGGCCTCGGTCATTGTACGTCTTCTCAATAAAGGTTTTGTGCTCTACCACCCAAGGATCGACCACGTCTATGTGTTGTAGTGCGACTAGGTTTGCTCTTTCAAAGTCGGCGAGTCGACCCTCGAAGTCGACATGCATTTCGTAGCAACCCTCACGGTGACCCCATCCAGCGAGCCTGCCGAGGTGCCTGTTGACGGGCAGACCAACGGGGTTCTCGATGCCTAGATAATTCGTGCAGTAGGAGATGCACTCTTCGGTCAGAAAGCCCCTGGCTATACTTCCCTCTGGACGTGACATGTTGCGAACATATCCTTTGATGACACCATTCATCCTTTCGAATGGCATCACGATGTGCAGGAACGTCGGCCCGAGTTGGATGATATCCTCCACGATATGGACCAGCAGATGCACCATAACGTCGAAGAATGCGGGCGGGAAGTACATCTCAAGCTCGCATAGTATCACCACGATTTCTTCCTGTAGCCTTCTGAGTTGCCTCACGCCAATCGACTTCCGAGAGATGACGTCGAAAAAGTTGCATAGGCCAAATAGCGTTTCACGGACGTGCGCGTCCATGATCCCACGGATTGCAACTGGAAGTATCTGCGTCATCAGCACGTGACAGTCGTGAGACTTCATCCCGCTGAACTTCTGCTTCGCTGGGTCTAGGTATCTGCTTATCTTCCCCGCGTAACCGTAAGGAAGTTTTACTCCTACGAGGCAGGTGAAGAACTGCTCGATCTCCTCCTGACTTAGAGTGAAGCATGCGGGAGGGTAGTCACTTCCGGTCTTCTTGGCCTTTTTGCCTTTGCGACGAGTTTCTGTGTCCTGCTTCGCCTCATCATCATCATCATTAGCGTGAAGCTCCTGCCTGATGCCCATTGATTTCAAGTCTGCCCTTGCTTTCGGCCCATCTTTGGTCCTCTCTGGCATGTTGAGCAGGGTACCAAGCAGACTCTCGAACACGTTCTTCGTGATATGCATGGCATCAAGGCTGTGAGGCACACGGTTGATCTTCCAGTACGGCAAGTCCCAGAAAATAGACCTCGTTTTCCATACCTTCAGCAGCGGCTCTGGCGCCTTTCGCTTCTTTCCCGGCTCTGGCGCCTTTTGCTTCTTTCCCGGCAGTGGGCAATCTTTCCAATTTTTCAACAGCTCGTCTATTTCCTCGCCGCTCCTCGTACGCAGGCATTTTCGGGGTTCGGTTTCACCATCGAACAGATCCTTGCGTTTCCTCCACGGGTCATCGTCGCGAAGCCACCTTTGATGTCCCATGAACACGGTTTTTGAAGACCCTGGATCTCTATCTAGCTGGCGATACGTTGTGTCATCCATGCACCTTACGCATCCAGAAAATCCGTGGACTACCTGCCCTGTGAGATATCCGTAACCGAGATAGTCATGCACCGTCGTGAGCAGTGCGGCTCTCATAGGGAAATATTCTTTCTCTGCGGCATCCCACTTATTGGCTGGCGTTTTCCACAGTGTGTCTAGCTCCTCTTTCAGCAGCCCCAGATACAGATTGATGTCGTTCCCTGGTTGTTTTGGCCCTTCAATTAGCATACTCATGTGAATGTACTTCCTCTTCATGCACAACCAGGGGGGAAGGTTGTACATCCACACAAACACAGGCCACGTGCTATGTGTGCTTCTCTGGCTGCCAAACGGATTGACTCCATCGATGCTCGCGCCCAGCACGATGTTCCTTGGATCCTTCCCAAATTCTGGGTATTCGAAGTTCAACGCTTGCCACTGGCTCGCATCCTTAGGGTGACTCAGCATCTTGTCTTTTTTATTTATCTCTGGCTCATTTCTGTCATCTTCCCGCTTCTTCTCCTCCCTATCCGCGTGCCAACGCAGGAGCTTTGCTACCTTAGGGTCCGCGAAATACCACTGCAGAAGAGGAGTGATCGGAAAGTACCACACCAATTTTCGAGGAGCTTTCTTCCTCTTCTTGTATCGAGTGACGCCGCACACCGGACATATGGTAGACTCCGCATGCTCGTCCCAATAAATGATGCAATTGTTCATGCACACATGGTATTTCACTTGCGGTAAATCCAGAGGACACACGATTTTCTTCGCCTCCTCGAAACTGGTCGGGCACTTGTTCCCCTTGGGAAGACGTTCGTGCCAGAATGACATGTTCTCGTCGAAGCATGTGTCGGTCATTTTGTGTTTTACCTTCATCTCCAGAGCCATGAGTGTTACTTTCAGGCGGGTATCCTCGGGCCTGCATCCTTCATACAATGGAGTAACCGCGTCTATCTCCAGTTGATACAGCTTGGCTTTCTCTCGGGCGGCAGCTCTTGCGTTATCCGTCTGCTTGAGAAGCAGCTCTTGAATATGAGGGTCCTGCACCCAGCCTCCATCGTCGTCTGCTCCGGCATCTTCATCTTCATGATCATGCCCTTCGTCTTGATCTTTCTCATCATCATGTACGACATCTTCTACATGATGAGTGTGTACAGCATCACCGTCGTGATCATGTCCTGGAGATTCTTCATCTTCTCGCCCGCCCTCGCCGCGGTGGTACTTGTCTTCTTGCCCTTCCTCATTTCTTGCCCGGCCCCATGGACGACTTCATAGTCATCTTCATCACCTTGCCACCGATAGCTATCCATGAAACCACGCAAGAGCAGGTGGTCCCGCACCTGCCCGGAATCCGAGTCCGCAATAAGGCTCTTCAGCCTGCATCTTCAACACGGACATCTTATCTCCGTCTCGTTCTTTTGAAGCATCTCGGCCTTCGCAGAGCTAAAAAACCTATTCACGATGCCTTCGGTCATCGTGCGGACCATGGTCGCCTGCGGGGTAGAGCAAAACGATATTTTAGAACCAAGAAAAAATTTGGCATGACCTTCCCTAAAAATAGGACCAAAAGGAATGCATAGTGCAAAAATTCTCGCCGAAACGGAAATGAATCAACATTCCGGCAAAATATTGGCAACTACCGCATTTCAAATACCGATACCTGCAAACACAAACATATATGCAACACCACAAACACATGCAACACCACAAACATACATAGATCTAGCTAGGACACAAAAAGTGCATGTGCACGTTGTTGGAGCGAGCTAGGGAGAAAAAAGTAGATCTACATCATGAAGATAGCTTTCCCCTTACTTACCTATCAAAAAAAAGGTAATTTCACCACTTAATTTTGATGAATCTATGGCGGAAATGAGGTGAGGAGGAGGAGGCAGCCGAAAGCTTGGAGAAGGAGGTGGAGGGAATGAAGTGGGGAAAGTGAGTGGGTAGGTGTGGGGCTGTCCAAAATATCTTGTTGGGGTCCCAGGTTACTAATGGCGCACCACCTGCAAATGCGCCATTAGTAACCCTGGTTACTAATGGCGCACCTGCAGGTGGTGCGCCATTAGTAGTTTTGCAGAAAAGTAAAAAAATATGTATATATACTAATGGTGCACTTTTACAGGGTGTGCCATTAGTAGTTTAAACTAGTAATGGCGCACTGTGAGGCGGTGCGCCATTAGTAGTTTTGCAAAAAAAAAGAATAAAAAAATTCAGTACTGGCGCACTCCCTGTCTGGTGCGCCATTACTAGTTAGAACTAGTAATGGCGCACTTCGGTAGGATGCGCCATTACTATGTATGTAAAAATGAAAAAAAAATATCACTAGTGGCACACCTATTTTCTGGTGCGCCATTAGTGTCTTCCACACTAATGGCGCGTCACAGACTGGTGCATCATTAGTATATGGTAGTGGCGCACTACTTCCCTGGTGCGCCATTAGTGTCAATCCTATCTATAGCCCTTTTCCTAGTAGTGCTAGTTGCTCGCTCTTTTGCTATGCCTATGCTACGATACCTACCACTTTCTTATCATGCCTCCCATATTGTTAAACCAAGCCTCTAACCCACATTGTCCTAGCAAACCGTTGTTTGGCTATGTTACCGCTTTGCTCAGCCCCTCTTATAGTGTTGTTAGTTGCAGGTGAAGATTGGTGCTTGTTCCATGTTTGAAACATGGATATTTTGTTGGGATATCACAATATCTCTTATTTAATTAATGCATCTATATACTTGGTAAAGGGTGGAAGGCTCGACCTTATGCCTAGTGTTTTGTTCCACTCTTGCCACCCTAGTTTCGGTCATACCGGTGTTATGTTCCTTGATTTTGCGTTTCTTACACGGTTGGGTTATTATGGGAACCCCGTGACAGTTCGCCTTGAATAAAACCCTTCCAGCATGGCCCAACATTGGTTTTACCATTTGCCACCTAGCCTTTTATTTCCCTTGAGTCGGTCGGCTCAAGGGTCATCTTTATTTTAACCCCCCTGGGCCAGTGCTTCTCTAAGTGTTGGTCCAACTGAGCGATGTCCGAGGCTACCAGGGGCAACTCTGGGCTGGCTTACCCGACGTCTGGCTCATCCGGTGTGCCCTGAGAACGAGATATGTGCAGCTCCTATCGGGATTTGTTGGCACATCTAGGTGGCTTTGCTGGTCTTGTTTTACCATTGTCGAAATGTCTTGTAACTGGGATTCCGAGTCTGATCGGGTCTTCCCGCTAGAAGGAATATCCTTCGTTGACCGTGAGAGCTTGTGATGGGCTAAGTTGGGACACCCCTGCAGGGTTATGAACTTTCAAAAGCCGTGCCCGCGGTTATGGGCAGATGGGAATTTGTTAATGTCTGGTTGTAGAAAACCTGAAGTTGACCTTAATTAAAATACATCAACCGTGTGTGTTACCATGATGGTCTCTTCTCGGCGGGGTCCGGGAAGTGAACACGGTGTTGGAGTTATGCTTGACGTAGGTTGTTCTAGGATCACTTCTTGATCATAGTTTCTCGACCGTGCATTGCCTTCTCTTCTCGCTCTCATTTGCGTATGTTAGCCACCATATATGCTAGTCGCTTGCTGCAGCTCCACCTCATACTTTTTACCCTACCTATAAGCTTAAATAGTCTTGATCGCGAGGGTGTGAGATTGCTGAGTCCCCGTGACTCACAGATACTTCCAAAACCAGCTTGCAGGTGCCGATGAACCCATGCAGGTGACACAACCAAGCTGAAGGAGGAGCTCGATGAAGATCTTAGCCGTTGTGTCGTTTTGTTCTAGTTGATCAGTAGTGGAGCCCAGTTGGGGTCGATCGGGGATCTGTGTAGCATTTGGGGTAGTCTTCTTTTATTTTGGTTCCATAGTCGGACCTTGATTGTATTTGGATGATGTAATGCTTTATTCATGTAATTGTGTGAAGTGGCGATTGTAAGCCAACTATGTACCTCTTTCCCTTATGTATTACATGGGTTGTGTGAATATTACCTCACTTGCGACATTGCTTGCAATGCGGTTATGCCTCTAAGTCGTGCTTCGACACGTGGGAGATATAGCCGCATCGAGGGCGTTACACTTGGTTCTCAAAAACTGAGGGAAATACCTATGCTACTTTGCTGCACCACCCTTTCCTCTTCAAGGGAAAACCAACGCAAGTGCTCAAGAGGTAGCAAGAAGGATTTCTGGCGCCGTTGCCGGGAAGGTCTACGCAAAAGTCAACATACCAAGTACCCATCACAAACCCCATCCTTTTGCCCGTTCCTCATTTGCTTGTGTGTTGGATTTCTTGCTTGTCACGATGGCTCAAGATAACACTAAATTTTGTGACTTTACCAATACCAACAACAATGATTTTATTAGCACTCCGATTGCTCCTCTTAACGATGCGAAATCTTGTGAAATTAATGCTGCCTTGCTGAATCTTGTCATGAAAGATCCGTTTTCCGGCCTTCCTAGTGAAGATGCCGCTACCCATCTAAATAGCTTCGTTGATTTGTGTGATATGCAAAAGAAGAAAGATGTGGACAATGATATTGTTAAATTGAAACTATTTCCTTTTTCGCTTAGAGATCGTGCTAAAGCTTGGTTTTCGTCTTTGCCTAAAAATAGTATTGATTCATGAAATAAGTGCAAAGATGCTTTTATCTCTAAGTATTTTCCTCTCGCTAAGATCATCTCTCTTAGAAACGATATTATGAATTTTAAGCAACTTGATCATGAACATGTTGCACAAGCTTGGGATAGGATGAAATTAATGTAATTGTCCAACACATGGTTTAAATTTGTGGACGATTATACAAAAAATTTATGCCGGATTGAATTTTGCTTCTAGAATCCTTTTAGATTCGGCCATGGGAGGCACTTTTATGGAAATCACTTAGGAGAAGATACTAAACTCCTAGATAATATTATGGTTAATTATTCTCAATGGCACACTGAAAGATCTACTAATAAGAAAGTGCATGCGATAGAAGAAATTAATGTTTTGAGTGGAAAGATGGATGAACTTATGAAATTATTTGCTAATAAGAGTGTTCCTTCTGATCCTAATGATATGTCTTTGTCTACTTTCATTGAGAATAATAACGAATCTATGGATGTGAATTTTGTTGGTAGGAACAATTTTGGTAACAACGCGTATAGAGGAAACTTTAATCCTAGGCCTTATCCTAGTAATTCCTCTAATAATTATGGTAATTCCTACAACAATTCTAATGGAAATTTTAATAAGATGCCCTCTGATTTTGAATCTAATATTAAAGAATTTATTACTTCGCAAAAGAATTTCAATGCTTCGATTGAAGAAAAATTGCTTAAGATTGATGAGTTGGCTAGGAACGTTGATAGAATTTCTCTTGATGTTGATTCTTTGAAACTTAGATCTACTCCACCTAAGCATGATATCAATGAGTTTCTCAAAGCCATGAGAATTTCCATTGATGAGTGCAAAGAAAGAACCGCTAGGATTCGTGCTAAGAAAGATTCCTTTACAAGTGTGTGTTCTTCTAGTTTCCATGATAATAAAGATGAAGATCTAAAAGTTATTGATGTGTCCCCTATTAAATCTTTGTTTTTCAATATGAATCTTGATAATGATGGGACTGAATATGATCCACCTTTACCTAGAAGGCGTTCCAAAAATTCGGAGTTTTTAGATCTTGATGCTAAATTTGATAAAAGTGGGATTGAAGAGATCAAAACTCTAGATGTTAATGAACCTACTATTTTGGATTTCAAGGAATTTAATTATGATAATTGCTCTTTGATAGATTGTATTTCCTTGTTGCAATCCATGTTAAATTCTCCTCATGCTTATAGTCAAAATAAAGCTTTTACCAAACATATCGTTGATGCTTTGATGCAATCTTATGAAGAAAAACTTGAGTTGGAAGTTTCCATCCCTAGAAAACTTTATGATGAGTGGGAACCAACTATTAAAATTAAAATTAAAGATCATGAATGCTATGATTTGTGTGATTTGGGTGCTAGTGTTTCCACGATTCTAAAGACTTTGTGTGATTTGTTAGGTTTCCGTGATTTTGATGATTGCTCTGTAAACTTGCACCTTGCGGATTCCACTATTAAGAAACCTATGGGAAGAATTAATGATGTTATTATTTTTGCAAATAGGAATTATGTGCCCGTAGATTTTATCATTCTTGACATAGATTGCAATCCTTCATGTCCTATTATTCTTGGTAGACCTTTCCTTAGAACGATTGGTGCAATTATTGATATGGAGGAAGGAAATATTAGATTCCAATTTCCATCAAGGAAAGGCATGGAACACTTTCCTAGAAATAAAATTAAATTACCTTATGAATCTATTATGAGTGCCACTTATGGATTGCCTACCAAAGATGGCAATACCTAGATCTATCCTTGCTTTTTATGCCTAGCTAGGGGCGTTAAACGATAGCGCTTATTGGGAGGCAACCCAATTTTATTTTTATTCCTTGATTTTTTTCTACTTTTTAGTAATAAATAATTTATCTATCCTCTGTTTTGGTTGTGTTTTTTGTGTTTAATTAGTGTTTGTGCCAAGTAGAACCGTTGGGAAGACTTGGGGAAAGTCTTGTTAATCTTGCTGTAAAAAACAGAAACTTTAGCGCTCACAAGAAGTGCTGAAATTTTTATTTTAAAAGTGATATTCAGTTAATTATTTTTTCATATGATTAATAGATAAATTACGCACGTCCAGCAATTTATTTTAGAAGTTTTGGGGTTCCAGATCTTGCGCTAGCTACAGATTACTACAGACTGTTCTATTTTTGACAGATTCTGTTTTTCGTGTGTTGTTTGCTTATTTTGATGAATCTATGGCTAGTAAAATAGTTTATAAACCATAGAGAAGTTGGAATACAGTGGGTTTAACACCAATATAAATAAATAATGAGTTCATTACAGTACCTTGAAGTGGTCTTTTTTTTTCTTTCGCTAACGGAGCTCACGAGATTTTCTACTTTAAGTTTTGTGTTGTGAAGTTTTCAAGTTTTGGGTAAGGATTTGATGGATTATGGAACAAGGAGTGGCAAGAGCCTAAGCTTGGGGATGACCATGGCACCCCCCAAGATAATCTAAGGACACCTAAAAGCCAAAGCTTGGGGATGCCCCGGAAGGCATCCCCTCGTTCGTCTAGTTCTATCGAGAACTTTACTTGGAGCTATATTTTTATTCACCACATGATATGTGTTTTGCTTGGAGCGTCTTGTATGATTTGAGTCTTTACTTTTTAGTTTACCACAATCATCCTTGATGCACACACCTTTTGAGGGAGACACACATGATTCACAAATTATTAGAATACTCTATGTGCTTCACTTATACCTTTTGAGTTATATAGTTTTGCTCTAGTGCTTCACTTATATCTTTTAGAGCACGGTGGTAGATTTGTTTTATAGAAACTATTGATCTCTCATGCTTCACTTAGATTATTTTGAGAGTCTTAAATAACATGGTAAATTGCTTAAATAATCCTAATATGCTAGGTATTCAAGATTAGTAAAAACTTTCTTATGAGTGTGTTGAATACTAAGAGAAGTTTGATACTTGATACTTGTTTTGAGATATGGAGATGGTGATATTAGAGTCATGCTAGTTGATTAGTTGTGAATTTGAGAAATACTTGTGTTAAAGTTTGTGATTCCCGTAGCATGCACGTATGGTGAACCGTTATGTGATGAAGTCGGAGCATGATTTATTTATTGATTGTCTTCCTTATGAGTGGCGGTCGGGAACGAGCGATGGTCTTTTCCTACCAATCTATCCCCCTAGGAGCATGCGCGTAATACTTTGCTTTGATAACTTGTAGATTTGTGCAATAAGTATATGAGTTCTGTATGACTAATGTTGAGTCCATGGATTATACGCACTCTCACCCTTCCACCATTGCTAGCCTCTCTAATACCGCGCACCCTTCGCCGGTATCATACACCCACCATATACCTTCCTCAAAACAGCCATCATACCTACCTATCATGGCATTTCCATAGCCATTCCGAGATATATTTCCATGCAACTTTCCACCATTCCGTTTACTATGACACACTCCATCATTGTCATATTGCTTTGCATGATCATGTAGTTGACATTGTATTTGTGGCAAAGCCACCATTCATAATTCTTTCATGCATGTCACTCATGAGTCATTGCATGTCTCGGTACACCGCCGGAGGCATTCACATAGAGTCATATTTTGTTCTAAGTATCGAGTTGTAATTCTTGAGTTGTAAGAAAATAAAAGTGTGATGATCATCATTATTAGAGCATTGTCCCAGTGAGGAACGGATGATGGAGACTATGATTCCCCCACAAGTTGGGATGAGACTCCAGACGAAAAAAAGAGGCCATAAAAAAAGAGAAGGCCCAAATAAAAAAATAAAAAATGAGATAAAAGAGAGAAGGGACAATGCTACTATCCTTTTACCACACTTGTGCTTCAAAGTAGCACCATGATCTTCATAGTAGAGAATCTCCTTTGTTATCACCTTCATATACTAGTGGGAAATTTTCATTATAGAACTTGGCTTGTATATTCCAATGATGAGCTTCCTAAGAATGTCTTAGGTCTTCGTGAGCAAGCAAGTTGGATGCACACCCACTTAGTTTATTTTTGAGCTTTCATATACTTATAGCTCTAGTGCATCCGTTGCATGGCAATCCCTACTCACTCACATTGATATCTATTGATGGGCATCTCCATAGCCCGTTGATACGCCTAGTTGATGTGAGACTATCTTCTCCCTTTTTGTCTTCTCCACAACCACCACTCTATTCCACCTAAAGTGCTATGTCCATGGCTCACGCTCATGTATTGCGTGAAGATTGAAAAAGTTTTGAGAATGTCAAAAGTATGAAACAATTGCTTGGCTTGTCATCGGGGTTGTGCATGATTTAAATACTTTGTGTGGTGAAGATAGAGCATAGCCAGACTATATGATTTTTTAGAGATAACTTTCTTTGGCCGTGTTATTTTGAGAAGACATAATTGCTTAGTTAGTATGCTTGAAGTATTATTATTTTTATGTCAATATTAAACTTTGGTCTTGAATCCTTCGGATCCGTATATTCATACCACAATTAAGAAGAATTACATTGAAATTATGCCAAGTAGCATTCCACATCAAAAATTCTGTTTTTATCATTTACCTACTCGAGGACGAGCAGGAATTGAGCTTGGGGATGCTTGATACGTCTCCAACGTATCTATAATTTTTGATTGCTCCATGCTATATTATCTTCTATTTTGGACATTATTGGGCTTTATTATCCACTTTTATATTATTTTTGGGACTAACCTATTAACCGGAGGCCCAGCCCAGAATTGCTATTTTTTTGCCTATTTTAGGGTGTCGGAGAAAAGGAATATCAAATGGAGTCCAAACGGAATGAAACCTTCGGGAACATGATTTTTTGGAACAAACAAGACCCAGGAGACTTCGACCCTACGTCAAGCAACCAATAGGGAGGCCACGAGGTAGGGGGCGCGCCTACCCCCCCCCCCCCCCCCCCCCCCCCGCCCCCAGGCGCGCCCTCCACCCTCATGGGCCCCCTGTTGCTCCACCGACGTACTTCTTCCTCCTATATATACCTACGTACCCCCAAACGATCAGATACAGAGCCAAAACCCTAATTCCACCGCCATAACTTCTGTATCCATGAGATCCCATCTTGGGGCCTGTTCCGGAGCTCCGCCGGAGGGGGCATCGATCACGGGGGGCTTCTACATCAACACCATAGCCTCTCCAATGAAGTGTGAGTAGTTTACCTCAGACCTTCAGGCCCATAGTTATTAGCTAGATGGCTTATTCTCTCTTTTTGGATCACAATACAAAGTTCTCCCCCTCTCTTGTGGAGATCTATTCGATATAATCTTCTTTTGTGGTGTGTTTGTTGAGACCGATGAATTGTGGGTTTATGATCAAGTTTATCTATGAACAATATTTGAATCTTCTTTGAATTCTTTTATGTATGATTGGTTATCTTTGCAAGTCTCTTCGAATTATCAGTTTGGTTTGCCCTACTAGATTGATCTTTCTTGCAATGGGAGAAGTGCTTAGCTTTGGGTTCAATCTTGCAGTGTCCTTTCCCAGTGATAGTAGGGGCAGCAAGGCACGTATTGTATTGTTGCCATCGAGGATAACAAGATGGGGTTTTCATCATATTGCATGAGTTTATCCCTCTACATCATGTCATCTTGCTTAAGGCGTTACTCTGTTCTTATGAACTTAATACTCTAGATGCATGCTGGATAGTGGTCGATGTGTGGAGTCATAGTAGTAGATGCAGGCAAGAGTCGGTCTACTTGTCTCGGACGTGATGCCTATATACATGATCATACCTAGATATTCTCATAACTATGGTCAATTCTATCAGTTGCTCAACAGTAATTTGTTCACCCACCATAAAATACTTATGCTCTTGAGAGAAGCCACTAGTGAAACCTATGCCCCCCGGGTCTATCTTCATCATATTAAATCTTCCAATACTTTGTTATTTTCCTTTGCTTTTATTTTACTTTGCATCTTTAGCATAAAAATACCAAAAATATTATCTTATCATATCTATCAGATCTCACTCTCGTAAGTGACAGTGTAGGGATTGACAACCCCTTATCGCGTTGGTTGCGAGGATTTATTTGTTTTGTGTAGGTGCGAGGGACTCGCGCGTAGCCTCCTACTGGATTGATACCTTGGTTCTCAAAAACTGAGGGAAATACTTACGCTACTTTGCTACACCACCCTTTCCTCTTCAAGGGAAAACCAACGCAAGTGCTCAAGAGGTAGCATCGACGAGCCGAGCGTGCCGACGGATGTGAGCAGAGCGCACCAACGGACGTGACCGAGTGCGCCATGGCGCCTAACGGTGAGCACAGCACGCTGCAGTGCCTAACGGCGAGCGGAGCTTGCCGAGGGACGCGAGCAGAGGACGGCACAGTGATACGTGTCAAATAAGATGAACTGTGTGAGTGATGTCGGAGACATCAAGCATGAATTAGATTAGAGTTGTGTGTGCGATACGTGGCACACAGTTGATCCATCAGAGCTGTTTGTGATGGAATAAGCTGTGTGTGTCGCGGGCAAACGCTTGCTGGTGTATAACCTTAAATTTAACCAAAAAAGTGTTAATGCATGTCACAAAAATTGTATAGCTGGAAACTATGTTCAAATACAACTCCAACGATATAATCTATGGCGACATGCATCGTATTTTATTAGTTAATAAATCCTACATATAAACGAGGCCGGGGGTATAGTAGGTAATTAAATCACAAACGTTTTTCTTTATTAACTATATGTGTACGTGTCCTCTCATCCTCCTCACGCACGTCTTGTCACCCCGCTGCCGCAGACGGCTTATAGCGCAAGCTTGCACAGCGCGCGGGGGCGTTCTTTTGGCCAAACGGTGGCGCCAATGAATCGTCGGTGAGCCTGTTCCCACGCAACCTCACAGGTTCCCGCGCAAGCTTCCCGCTCAACTCGGTGAAATCCCCCAAAACCCAATGCTTATCGGCCTGCTATAAAAACCCTCACGGCCGGCGAGTCGTGCGTCGCATTTTCCCCTCCCTCCCTATAGCTTATCTCGTCTGCTTCTTCCACAATCGCCAATGGCACCAGTCCGTCGTCGTCGCTCAGCCACTCTGCTATCATCAGAGGACATCTCCAGTTGGGAGGCTACACCGCGGCGGCGGCGCAGTCCCCGGCGTAGTGTAGTGCGCGTGGTGTCCCTCTTGGGTGTGCGCGGAACACCCACCACACGCTCCGCCGCCGCTGCCCATCGGCAGCTGTTGCCGGCCGCCGTTGCCGCCACACCACTGTCGAAAGCCAGGGCCATCTCCTGCTCCGCCGCCGGAGCCCGAAGGTGGGAGGTGGCCGTCGTGGCCGCCACCCCACTGCCGGCCACTGCGGCCATCACCCGCTCCGCCACTGCGGCCCGAAGGCGGGAGGTGGTGGTCGTGACTGCCACCCCATCGTCGGCCGCCGTGGCCGCTAGCCCACCGTCGACCGTTGGGATCATCACCCGCTCAGCCATCGCCACCCGAAGGAGGGGGCGGAGGTGGAGGCCCGCATGTGCATCAGCGACCTTGCGTGCTACATCGAGTTCCTGCGGGGGAGGAGGAGCGCCTCATCGAGCACGCAAAGAGCCTTACCGCAGCCGTGGCCGCAGCACATGCCGACGCAGAGGCGAGGAATCAGGAGATCTATGAGCAGTCCGGCCGCTTCGAGAGGGATCGTCTGGAGCAGAAGTGGGCGTTTGAGCTGACGAGCGTCGCTAAACATGCAACAGCGGCAGGCACTGTATTGCATTTGTCCAGCTCGTCGGTAGGATCCTCCTCCTCCTCCTCCTCTGCCTCTTACTGAGTGTGCTCGGCAGAGGAGAGGCTGCCGGAAGTAGCACAAAGCCCATTCGTGGTAGCAGTAGTATTTAGGGGCTATTTTGTTCAGTTCATCTGACTATAGATGTGTGGTCGAACTGTACAATGTACTTAAAATTAGCTAGTATATATAGTTGAACTAGCTATTTCAGTATGTGGTTGGCAACAATTGGGGAGAAGTTTGGTCGGTTCAGCTGTCGATTTGAACTGTTTGTATAAATTAAGAATGACTGCTTAATGTATGAATGAAATCCATGCTTAATTACTGAATTTTAGTTGCAAAAATTACATAGTGCTAATGATTTCTAGATGCACATTTTGACAAATCACAGTGTTACAAGGATTGACAAATAGCAATGTTACTAGATCAACAAATGTATATCTTTCTAGTTTCACAAATGGCAACATACCCAATATGACAGATGCAAATCTTACCAAATTGTTTGTACGTGGTTGCACACGGGTCATCCAGAACAACCGTTTGTGTTGAAGGGATGCACAAATCCTGCGCCGCTCTCACTTTGCATGCGGGTGTTCTATCTAAATCGTTTGCGATCAAGAGCTGCAGAAATCCTGCTGCGCACATTTTCTCTTGGCTTCCTGGGGAAGTTGTCATTTTGCATACGAGTGTTCTAACTAAAACGTTTGCGATGAGTGTTTTATATTTCAAAAGCGAATTAAACTGCGGCTTGGGTACCATTAATGGAGAGGACGCGAGCAACACTGGCGGCCATGGAAATCAAAGGGCTCGCTTCCCAGTGAGCCTGCGCAGCGTACAACTTGCACGATTCCCGGTGAGCCCGCGCACTCGAGGACAGCTTGCACGCCTCTCGGTCAGCGTGCGCACCGGACGGCGCTCGCACGCCTCTTGTTCAGTCAAGGTCAATCAGCTGTCCGCATGACACCTCCTACAGCCATTAAAACCAAGACATGTGGCGTCACATGAATGGTTAACAGAATTTTGGATTTACTAGAATGTAAAAACCACACATCTAAATGTTTTGCCGGCAATCAACGGTGCCCCGGTGTTTGAAATTCATGCCCATTTTTGCATGGGACCTAAGCATGCACCCAAGGACACAGATTTGATTTTTCAACTAATTTATATGCACTGGAGCATGTGCATGTAGTTCAAATTTGAATTATGCACATAAAATGCATTGAAAACTCGGTTAATGCATTAAAATGTCCAAACGAACCCCGAAAAATCACAAAAATTCACACAACACTCCTGTTGTTCTATGTGACACGAGAAAAAAATTGAAAGCAATAAGAGGCAATGGATATCGTTTCGTCCCCAAAGGTGGGACGTTCCCTACCGAAAACCATCATGCTTGTTGTGAGAAGCTCCGGTTTGTGACAAGCATAAAATTTTACCACGGCATGTTGATGCTGCTCCATGATAGCATGCCAAGTTTCATGAATTTCAGACGAGTTTAGGATTTACTAGAATTTAAAAACCAGGCATCTCAATGTTTTGCCGGCAATCAACGGTGCCCCGGTGTTTGAAATTCCTTCCCATTTCTTGCATGTGACCTAAGCATGCACCCAAGGACACATATTTGATTTTTCAACCAATTTATATGCACTGGAGCTTGTTCATGTAGTTCAAATTTGAATTATGCACATAAAATGCATTAAAAACTCAGTTAATGCATAAAAATGTCCAAACGAACCCCGAAAAAACACGAAAATTCGCACAACACTCCTATTGTTCTATGTTGACACGAGAAAAAAAATTGAAAGCAATAAGAGGCAATTGATATCGTTTCGTCCCCAAAGGTGGGACGTTCCCTACCGAAAACCATCATGCTTGTTGTGAGAAGCTTCGGTTTGTGAGAAGCATATACCCAAACCTGCCCCAAATGGGACAAAATTGGTACCACGACATGTTGATGCCGCTCCATGACAGCATGTCAAGTTTCATGAATTTCAGATGAGTTTTGGATTTACTAGAATTTAAAAACCAGGCATCTCAATGTTTTGCCGGCAATCAACGCCGCCCTGGTGTTTGAAATTCATTCCCATTTCTTGCATGGGACCTAAGCATGCACCCAAGGACACATATTTGATTTTTCAACCAATTTATATGCACTGGAGCATTTGCATGTAGTTCAAATTTGAATTATGCACATAAATGCATTGAAAACTCAGTTAATGCATAAAAATGTCCAAACGAACCCCGGAAAATCACAAAAATTCGCACAACACTCCTGTTGTTCTATGTTGAAACTCGGATTTTTTTAAGCAATAAGAGGCAACAGATATCGTTTCGTCCTCAAAGGTGGCACGTTCCCTACCGAAACCATCACTCTTGTTGTGACAAGCTCTGGTTTGTGAGAAGCTTATACCCCAAACCTGCCCCAAATGGGACAAAATTTGTACCACAGCATGTTGATGCCGCTACATGATAGCATGCCAAGTTTCATGAATTTCAGACGAGTTTTAGATTTACTAGAATTTAAAAACCAAGCATGTCAATGTTTGCGACCGAGTGACGGTGGTAGGGTGTTTGAAATTCACTTCCATTTCTTGCATGGGACCTAAGCATGCAAGCAAGGACACATATTTGATTTTTCAATAAGTTTATATGCACTTGAGCATGTGCATGTAGTTCAAATTTGAATTATGCGCATAAAATGCTTGGAAAACCCAGTTAATGTATAAAAATGTATAAATGAACCCTGAATCGTTCCAATTTTTTTGACGACACACCTATAGTTGCATGTTCACTGCAGATATAAGTTCTAACAATTCAAACACCATCCTTTGTAGCTATGACCCCATTACGTAATTCAAATGATCAAGACGATAAATCAAGTAGATCGCACACAGTTTATTATCACCAACCGTGTGAGATGCAACACAAAATATCTTGGAGCACCGTCGGTGTATAGTACGCCCATGGCTTATAAGAGAAGGTGCATCGGCTACAGTCCACATTGCGCCAGTTCTGAATAAGGGACCATGTCCGATGACACTTTGCGCGCCAGTTTTTTGGCTGAAGAGATTCCAACTTTTTGGCTTCCGTGGAAATATCTACCTCCCCGCCCCCTCCCCTTACCAAAAGCCACATTCCCCCTCTTTCTGCCTTCCTTTCCAAGTTGAAACCTTCACTCCTTGCTTGCAGCGCCGCCGCCTCCTCGCCGGTGACCCTCCTTCACGCTCCTCGGCCTCGCCTATCCAGGCAGGTAATCCACACCCGACCCCCATCCTCCTCCTCCTTCCACATCCCACATGCCCCTACCGCCTGCGCGAGCGTGACACCTTCCACCAAAATCACTGACCCCTCCACCAAATAAGCGCCGACCTAAGCCATGGTGCACGCAGTATAGCCAGGACCTCAAGGAGCATTTGGCAGCGGAGAAGCAAATCACGGCCGCACGCACGGATGAGGTCGCGATGGCTGCCATTCGTGCCGACCCCCAGATCTTGAAGGAGCACCTTGCCATTTGCTAGCTACGCCGGTTATGCATGCTCGGTTTACCCATTGCGTGTGCTGCTCCTGCATTTCCTTCACAAATTCTAGTGAATTGTGCTATCTAATTTTACCATGCAATCTGTTGCTCTAGTGTATATGTTCTATATGTCGTGCACTGTGGTGCTCACTTATTAACTGTTTTGTTAATTAGTTGTCATCTTCAGTTAACTGTTTAGTTCAATTATGCAAATGTGTTGTTCAATTCTTCAGGCTGCAATTTTGTATTGTCTTCCATGTGAGAAATAAATCGAATTTATCTTTACAAAATTGTGGGTGCATTCTGTTATTGTATACCATGTGAGGAATAAATTGAATTTGGTTGTAGTAAATACATGAGAAACAAATACAACTGCTACAATTGTCTGTAGTTAACTGTTTGGTTAACTGTTTGATCTTCTATTAGAAGTATGTTATATTATGCAATGTGGTGCTCAATTAATGTTTGGTTCATTTGTTGTGGTGTTTAGTTAACTGCTTGGTTCAGTGTTATATTGTGCAATGTAGTGCTCAGTTAATGTTTGGTTCATTTGTTGTGGTGTTTAGTTAACTGCTTGGTTCAATTCTGCAATGCGATGTCCAATTGTCGTGGGTAGAATTTTGTATTGGTGTGCATGTGAGGAATAAATCGAATTTGGTTGCACTTAATACATGAGAAACATATACAAGTGCTATATTTCCTAGTTCTTAATCATGCTTGGTTTGGGTAAATGGGTTTTCTGTGTGGCTTCAATTAATCTGATGAATCTGCAATGTGCTTATTTTTCATCAACATATTTTACTGATAGCATGCGAACCCTTACTTAACCTAATGACTAACTACCTTATATGTGTTGCAGGGAAACAATGGGGAGCACTGAGGTTTACAATCGAGGTTAGCACGTGCATGGTCCGTTGTCTAATAGCACATTATTGTGCAATTGCAGGAACCATTCTAATATTTTGGTTTTTAACAATTTGGTCTTGCACTTGTAGGTCCTGCTGTCAGAGGTTTTGACCCACTGTTCGACCCTTTTTGCATATGGGGAAATGAGTTGTCCATGAATATCAATCAAATCAAGAAACTCAGAAAGATTGCTAGGATAAAGAAATTAGCGACAAAAAACAACAAGATCTTTGTCTGCACAATGAAGAAGACAACAATTCACTACAAGATGGTACTAACTATTGTACCTTGCCTTTTTTATTCCTTTACCCCATTTCCAATGTAGAGAAGATATTTATGCACATCCTTGTTTTTAGGCCTTTCCAAAGCAGTTCACTGATGATTACCTCTCAAACCACCTCCATGGTCAGGAGGCGAGGAAGATTTTCATACAACACCCATAGTTCAATATTGAAGTGTTCCTGAAGAGGTCGAAGGACGGACGGTCAATCATCCACGGCACTGGCCTAAAGTTGCAAAGACCTTCAACATGAATGAAGGCTCAATATTCTCCTTCCGCTTCAGCAGTTTTCCAGATGAGATGCATATGTCTATATACCGTCTATGATGCTAATTTCGAAAGGTTCTACATGTTGCAAGTGGAACTTGCTGCTGGTGCAGTTGTGTAATGGGGTAGCTGACTACTGAAGCTATATCATGTTGTACTCTGACGTATTTCAATTATGAAATTCTACTTCCTTAATATGGAAATGAAATATATTGTGTGCTTAATATGAATGTCAATTAGATTAATAATAATAGGGCAATTAGCCTGCTAATGGCGAATTAGCCTGCTAATTGGGTTTTGATATTGCAAATGGTTGTTGAAAAAATACCGTGGGCGATGACCTCAGGAAACGCACACAATTTCTAGGAATAAACCGTGTTGGATGAATGAACAATCACACACGACTTTCTCTTGAAAACTGTTTGCGTTAGGCCACCTTGCGCAAACGTTTACCACATAAAAATTGTGTGTCATGGACAGCCTTGCCACACAGTTTCTTCTACGGACCGTGTGCGCTACATTCAATAATGAAAACGATTTAACGGGAAAAATTGTGTGTGATGTACCTGTGAACAGAAATGTTTTCCTTGGAGTAACTTTGTGGGATGTGCATATGAACAGAAACCTTTAGCGGGACTGGCTATGTGGGATGTACTTGCGACCGGAAACAATTTCACCATATAATTGTATTTTTTAGCTCTACTGTATGCATCCATATTTGAGTGCTCGCCAGTCACACACGACCTCATTTTGCCGAATGTGTGTGCTAGGAGGGCATATCCCCGATGGTTTCTGGGTCGTGTGGGAAGGACCCCCCTATCGCCCACACTCACTTGGCGACGGTTCCAGATGTCGTCACGGAAAGGGGTTTTAAACCGTTTGTCTAGGACCGACGCGCGCCAGTTGCAGAAGACAATGTTCTTCGGTGTTGCAGGAGGTATCCTTCGGAGTGAGGAGTTAGCGTTTCTTTCTCCACAAGGAATTTTACCGTTGTGCTCAAAATCTGACCATTGGAAGCATGTCGTTCAGCCAGTGGCTAATGCGTGTGTCCAATTTGGTCATTTCCCTTGAGGGAAGGTTGCGACTATAAATAGCCACCCCGCACCAACATTGTCTGTTGGCTTCTCCGCTTGAGATTGGTTGAGCACCCCTCTCGAGAGCTTTGAGTTTAAGATCCACCGAGAGAAAATCAAGAGGCGAAACTTAGATAGTGGTTGAGTATCATAGTAGATCTGGGTTAGAGTTCTTTTAGCTATTACTCTTGCTGCACACTCTCTAGACGGATAGCTATAGGTGTCATCTTGAGTATTAAAGAGTAATTTTCTTCACCAAGCAAAGTCTTTAGCAACCAAGAGTAATTGTGGTTTGCAAAGAAGTCTATTGAAGGTTTGGAGAATGCCGATAAGTATCTACCAAGAGTGAAATCAATGAGAGTCTAATCAGCTTCGGGTTGAAGGAGAATAGGACGGAGAGAAGTTTGCTCCTATGTTCAATCACAAGTCCCTCCAACCAGACGTAGTCCTTTTGCAAAAGGTGAACTGGTCTACCAAATTCTTTTGTCACCATCGAGCACCATTGGTTCACTCTACTCTACTACAATACGTTCGATAGTTCATCTTCAGTGCTCTGTGGCTCGATAGTTGTCATGATTATGTATCCATATCTATAGCATGTTGACTTTCGTGTGATCTCATCTAGTCTGCATGCTATTCATTCGTTAGTAATTTCATTCGTTGTCTGCATCTCATTCGGTGACTCTGTTGTCGTTCATTCTATCTTTTGTTCGCTAGCATTTTAGTTCATAATTGTTATCATTGTTCGTTGTCTCATGCCTTTCAATCTGTTAGCTTATTGTGTTACCATCGTCATAGAGAAAGTTGTGAGTTACTATCCCCGAAAGATTATCTTGTCTTTCCTCGAAAGATTTTCTTAGTCGCCTCTGTACCTTGTCTTTCAGTTCTATTCACTATACCTATCTTCAGTGCTTGATCTATATAGTTTATTCTGTTGTTGTGTTTGTTCTAGGTTCAAAGTTTCCCATGAAATTTTGAATGTCTCATTCACCCCCCTCTGGTTGATATACTCTCGGTCCTAACAATTGGTATCAAAGTAATGTCTCCTTGTCTCTATTCATAAAAGGTCTAACCGCCTTGGAGTTTTTAGTATGTCGCATGCAGGTAGATCCACACACTCTAAAAGATTTATCATCTTCTATGGAAATGACTATCTCTATTGGCAAGGCAGAATGAATATCAAAATGAAACCTATCAGTGAAGAACTGTGGCAGATTGTGAAGAATGGGTACATCATTCTGCATCCAGAAACACCTACACCTGAAGATGGAGCTAACATTCGGTTGGATGCACAAGCGAGGGATATCATATAGACATGTCCAACGAACATCGCAAAAATGTCCCCCCTTGGGAAGGAGGCCGATTGGAATAGGTTTGGGGTGTGTCCACGTACCCTGGTAGACCGAAAGCGGAAGCGTTAGGTTAACGTGGTTGATGTAGTCGAACGTCTTCACGATCAACCGATCAACTACCGAACGTACGGCACCTCCGAGTTCAGCACACGTCCAACTCGATGACGTCCCTCGAACTCTTGATCTAGTAGGGGGTCGAGGGAGAGTTTTGTCAACCCGACGTCGTGGTGATAGTGATGGTGATGTGATCCGCGCAGGGCTTCGCCTAAGCACTATGTAGCTATGACCAGAGGAGTAAACTATGGGGAGGGCACCGCACACGGCTAAGAGAACAATTGATCTCCTTTGGGGTGCCCCTTGCCCCCATATATAAAGGAGGAGAGGGAGGAGGCTAGCCATGGGGTGCACCATAGGGGGAGGAAACCGACTTGGAGTCCATGTCCAATTCGGCCTCCCCCTTCCTTCTTCCAGAGGTGGAAAAGGGGGAAGGAGAGGGAAGAGGAGAAGGAAAGGGGGGCGCGCCCCCTCCCCTAGTCCAATTCGGACTCCCCATGGGAGGGGGTGCGTCCACCCCTTGTGGGCTGCCTCCCTTCCCCCCTATGGCCCATGTAGGCCCATAACTTTCCCCGAGGGGTTCCGGTAACTTCCCCGTACTCCGAAAAATACCCGAAATGATCCGGAACCATTCCGGTGTCTGAATACCATCGTCCAATATATCAATATTTACCTCTCGACCATTTCGAGACTCCTCGTCATGTCTGTGATCTAATCCAAGACTCCGAACAAACTTCGGCCACCAAAACACATAACTCATAATACAAATCATCATCGAACTTTAAGCGTGCGGACACTACGGGTTCGAGAACTATGTAGACATGACCGAGACACATCTCCAGTTAATAAGAAACAACAGAACCTAGATGCTCATATTGGTTCCTACATATTCTACGAAGATCTTTATCGGTCAAACCGTAATAACAACATACGTTATTCCCTTTGTCATCGGTATGCTACTTGTCAGAGATTCGATCGTCGGTATCCTTATACCTAGTTCAATCTTGTTACCGGCAAGTCTCTTTACTCGTTCCGTGATGCATCATCCTGCAACTAACTCATTAGTCACATTGCTTGCAAGGCCTATAGTGATGTGCATTGCCGAGAGGGCCCAGAGATACCTCTCCGATACTCGAAGTGACAAATCCTAATCTTGATATATGCCAACCCAACAAACACCTTCGGAGACACCTGTAGAGCATCTTTATAATCACCTAGTTACGTTGTGACGTTTGATAGCCCACAAGGTGTTCCTCCGGTATTCAGGAGTTGCATAATCTCATAGTCAGAGGAACAGGTATAAGTCATGAAGGAAGCAATAGCAATAAAACGTAACGATAATTATGCTAAGCTAACAAATGGGTCTTGTCCATCACATCATTCTCCTAATTATGTGATCCTGTTCATCAAATGACAGCACATGTCTATGGTCGGGAAACTAAACTATCTTTGATTAACGACTAGTCAAGTAGAGGCATACTAGGGACACTATGTTTTGTCTATGTATTCACACATGTATCAAGTTTTCGTTTAATACAATTCTAGCATGAATAATAAACATTTATCATGATATAAGGAAATATAAATAACAACTTTATTATTGCCTCTAGGGCATATTTCCTTCAGTCTCCCACTTGCACTAGAGTCAATAATCTAGATTACATTGTAATGATTCTAATACCCATGGAGTCTTGGTGCTGATAATGTTTTGCTCGTGAGAGAGGCTTAGTCAACGGGTCTGCAACATTCAGATCCGTATGTATCTTGCAAATCTCTATGTCTCCCTCTTTGACTTGATCGCGGATGGAATTGAAGCATCTCTTGATGTGCTTGGTTCTCTTGTGAAATCTGGATTCCTTTGCCAAGGCAATTGCACCAGTATTGTCACAAAAGATTTTCATTGGACCCGATGCACTAGGTATTACACCTATATCGGATATGAACTCCTTCATTCAGACTCCTTCATTTGTTGCTTCCGAAGCAGCTATGTTCTCCGATTCACACGTAGATCTCGCCACGACGCTCTTCTTGGAACTGCACCAACTCACAACTCCACCATTTAATAAAAACACGTATCCGGTTTGTGACTTAGAGTCATCTGGATCAGTGTCAAAGCTTGCATCGACGTAACCGTTTACGACGAGCTCTTTGTCACCTCCGTATATGAGAAACATATCCTTAGTCCTTTCAGGTATTTCAGGATGTTCTTGACCACTGTCCAGTGATCCACTCCTAGATTACTTTGGTACCTCCCTGCTAAACTTATAGCAAGGCACACATCAGGTCTGGTACACAGCATTGCATACATGATAGAACATATGGCTGAGGCATAGGGAATGACTTTCATTTTCTCTCTATCTTCTGCAGTGGTCGAGCATTGAGTCTGAATCAACTTCACACCTTGTAACACAGGCAAGAACCCTTTCTTTAACTGATCCATTTTGAACTTCTTCAAAACTTTATGAAAGTATGTGCTTTGTGAAAGTCCAATTAAGTGTCTTGATCTATCTCTATAGATCTTGATGCCTAATATATAAGCAGCTTCACCGAGGTCTTTCATTAAAAAAAATCTTATTCAAGTATCCTTTTATGCTATCAAAAAATTATGTATTACTCCTAATCAACAATATGTCATCCACATATAATATTAGAAATGCTACAGAGCTCCCACTCTCTTTCTTGTAAATACAGGCTTCTCCAAAAGTCTGTATAAAACCATATGCTTTGATCACACTATGAAAGTGTATATTCCAACTCCGAGATGCTTGCACCAGTCCATAAATGGATCGCTAGAGTTTGCACACTTTGTTAGCACCTTTAGGATCGAAAAAACCTTTTGCTTGCATCATATACAACTCTTCTTTAAGAAATCCATTAAGGAATGCAGTTTTTACATCCATTTGCCAAATTTCATAATCATGAAATGTGGCAATTGCTAACATGATTCAGACAGACTTAAGCATCGCTAAGGGTGAGAAGGTCTCATCCTAGTCAACTCCTTGAACTTGTCGAAAACCTTTCGCAACAAGTCGAGCTTTGTAGACAATGACATTACCATCAGCGTCAGTCTTCTTCTTGAAGATCCATTTATTCACTATGGCCCACCGATCATCGGGCAAGTCAACCAAAGTCCACACTTTGTTATCATACATGGATCTCATCTCAGATTTCATGGTCTGAAGCCATTTCGTGGAATCTGTGCTCATCATTGCTTCCTCATAGTTCGTAGGTTCGTCATGGTCTAGTAACATGACTGCCAGAACAGGATTACCATACCACTCTGGTGTGAAACATACTCTGGTTGACCTATGAGGTTTGGTAGTAACTTGATCTGAAGTTTCATGATCATCATCATTAACTTCTTCACTAATTGGTGTAGGCATCACTCAAACTGATTTCTGTGATGAACTACTTTCCAGTTCGAGATAAGTATAACTACCTCATCAAGTTCTACTTTCCTCCCACTCACTTCTTTTGAGAGAAACTCCTTCTCTAGAAAGGATCCATTCTTAGCAACGAATATCTTGCCTTCGGATCTATGATAGAAGGTGTACCCAACAGTTTCCTTTGGGTTTCCTATGAAGACGCATTTCTGCGATTTGGGTTCAAGCTTATCATTCTGAAGCTTTTTCACATAAACATCGCAACCCCAAACTTTAAGAAATGACAGATTAGGTTTCTTGCCAAACCACAGTTCATATGGTGTCGTCTCAATGGATTTAGATGCTGCCCTATTTAACATGAATGCAGCCGTCTCTAAAGCATAACCCCAAAACGATAGTGGTAAATCGGTAAGAGACATCATAGATCACACCATATCTAATAAAGTACGGTTATGACGTTCAGACACACCATTACGCTGTGGTGTGCCAGGTGGTGTGAGTTGCGAAAATATTCCACATTATTTCAAATGAAGACCAAACTCATAACTCAAATATTCGCCTCCACGATCAGATCGTAGAAACTTTATTTTCTTGTTCGATGATTTTCCACTTCACTTTGAAATTCTTTGAACTTTTCAAATGTTTCAGACTTATGTTTCATTAAGTAGATATATCCATATCCGTTCAAATCATCTGTGAAGGTTAGAAAATAATGATACCCGCCGCGAGCCTCAACACTCATCGGACCGCATACATCAGTATCTATTATTTCCAATAAGTCAGTGGATCGCTCCATTGTTCCGGAGAATGGAGTCTTAGTCATCTTGCCCATGAGGCATGGTTCGCAAGCATCGAGTGATTCATAATCAAGTGATTCCAAAAGCCCATCAGCATGGAGTTTCTTCATGCGCTTTACACCAATATGACCTAAACGGCAGTGCCACAAATAAGTTGCACTATCATTATTAAATTTGCATCTTTTGGCTTCAATATTATGAATATGTGTAACACTAGGATCGAGATTCAACAAAAATACACCACTCATCAAGGGTGCATGACCATAAAAGATATTACTCATATAAATAGAACAACAATTATTCTCTGATTTAAATGAATAACCGTCTCACATAAAACAAGATCCAGATATAATGATCATGCTCAACGCTGGCACCAAATAACAATTATTCAGGTCTAAATCTAATCCTGAAGGTAGATGTAGAGGTAGCGTGCTGACGGCGATCACATCGACCTTGGAACCATTTCCGACGTGCATCGTCAGCTCGTCCTTAGCCAATCTTCGTTTAATCCATAGCCCCTGTTTCGAGTTGCAAATATAAGCAACAGAACTAGTATCAAATACTCAGGCGCTACTACGAGCATTAGTAAGGTACACATCAATAATATGTATATCAAATATACCTTTCACTTTGCCATCCTTCTTATCCGCCAAATACTTGGGGTAGTTCCGCTTCGAGTGACCAGTCCCTTTGCAGTAGAAGCGCCAGTTTCAAGCTAAGGTCTAGACTTGGGCTTCTTCCCAGGAGTAGCAACTTGCTTGCTATTCTTATTGAAGTTCCCCTTCTTCCCTTTGCCCTTTTTCTTGAGACTAGTGGTCTTGTTAACCATCAACACTTGATGCTCCTTCTTGATTCCTACCTCCACAGCCCTAAGCACTGCGAAGAGCTCATGAATTATCTTTTCCATCCCTTGCATATTATAGTTCATAACGAAGCCTTTATAGCTTGGTGGCAATGATTGAAGAACTCTGTCAATGACACTATCATCCGGAAGATTAACTCCCAACTTAATCAAGTGGTTATGGTACCCAGACATTCTGAGTATGTGTTCACTGACAGAACTGTTCTCCTCCATTTTCAAGCTATAGAACTTGTTGGAGACTTCATATCTCTCAACTCGGGCATCTTCTTGAAATATTAACTTCAACTCTTGGAACATCTCATATGCTCCATGATGTTCAAAACGACTTTGAAGTCCTGATTCTAAGCCGTAAAGCATGGCACACTGAACTATCGTGTAGACATCAGATTTAGCTTGCCAGATGTTCATAACATCCAAAGTTGCTCCTGCAGCAGGCATTGCACCTAGCGGTGCATCAAGGACGTAATTCTTCTGAGGATCAATGAGGATAATCCTCAAGTTACGGACCCAGTCCGTGTACTTGCTACCATCATCTTTCAACTTAGCTGTGACGCCCCGAGACCGTTGCGCCAGTTGTCTTCCAGTTATTCGCTGTCTTGCCATGTCATTTGCTTGCGTGTTGCATCTTATCATGTCATCATGTGCATTGCATCATCATGTTTTTAAAACTTGCATCTGTCCCGGCCTCCCCGTTCCGTCTGTTGTCCGTCCCGAGCCCAGACACACTTGCACCCACCTGCGGCACGTCCGAAATATTATTTTATAAGTGGCCGGAAAATGTTCTCAGATTGGGTTGAAAGTTGACGTATGGTCTTATTATAGTGTAGGTAGGCCGCCTGCCAAGTTTCATCGCATTCGGAGTCCGTTTGACGCCCCAACGGATAACTATAGGGGTAATATAGCCGGTCTTTTCGTCGGACGTTTTCGGTCTCCGGAAACTGTGCCGGGCTGCATCTCTCCCCTCTTTTCTTAGACCAACCCGCTCTCCACAGTCCTCCTAGACCCAGCCTACCCCTCTTTGCGCCGCGCATAGACCTCTCATGCGCGTCCGAAACTTACCCGAACCCGACACGGACTGTCGCCACCGTTGGGTCCAGAACATCCCCAAACATCTACAAAATATCACCGTTTTATTATTTGGACTCCCTAGCCTATTCTTTCTGAACCGTCTAATTTCGATCGATGATCCAAAATCCCTCTTTTCCTTATATTTATAGACCACCACCTACCAAATCAACCTAACCCTAAAATCTAGGAGCCTTGTCCCTCCACCGCCACCTACCTACCTGCCTTTCTCTCTCTCTCGGGATCCATCCCGTCGCCACTTGGTCTCTCCTTGGATCCATCGCCAACCAATCCCCACCGGAATCCTTTCGATCCAATCCATGCACCGATCCATCCTACCACCACAGCCCACACAGAACCCCTGTTCCCCTCATCGTGAGCCAGGGAGAGAAGCTCCCTGTCACCTCCTGCCTCGTGCCGTCCCGGCCGCCCCGGCAAACCACATCTCTGGCGACCATTACCAGATGAGCGTCGCCCCCTTCTTCTCCTTCCCGTGCTCCTCCCGTTTCTCCCTCTCTCATCTCTCTATGTTCTCCTTTCTCTGTCGACAGGAGCACCCCGCGCCATGGCCTCGCTGAGCTTTGCCCGCACCAGCACCTCAAGCCGCCACCGTTCGGATCTGTCCTCCTCGACCCTGCCGTCGCCTTCCTTCGCCGCCCTGGCCCGTTCCCGCCCGGTTCCCGCTGGCGACGCCCCGCCCTGGACCCGCTCATCTCTGCCGCCGCAACAGCTCTGAACCTCGCGCCCCGCTGCAGTGTGTTCTTCAGAGACGAGAGCAGAGCCGCCAAGTCCCTGGAGCCGCCGCGCCTGCTGGTTCCTGCCGCGCCCGAGCTGCTCTTCCTCCCGCTGGCCTCCTCTGCGTGCCAAGTCCATTGCCGTCAGCCTCTGCCTACCCTGCTGCAAGCAGCAGTTCGGGATCGAGCCCGCTCGCCCCTCTCGCTCGCGTTGACCGCGCCTAGTCGCCAGATCCTCTGCTCGTTGACCCTCCGCTTCGATCTGTCTACAAGGCCCAGCGCCAGATCGCACCACGGCCCAGATCCGCCAGCTCCCTGTTGGCCCAATGTGAGCATAGCCCAGCCCATCTCTGCTGGCCTAGCAGTGCACTCAGTTTCGGCCCGATATGTTTTTTCTGCTCTGGGCGAATTTGTCTATTATTCCAGAGAGTGCAGTTTTACAGAAAAGACCCTCATGTTCATTCATTTAATATCTCACAAACTAAGCATCGCATGTAAAAACTCCAAATATGAAAAATGCTTAGAATTTCATCTAGTTTCATAATATGTCATTTTCATCCATGTTTAAAATGTTTAATATGTTGTTTGTTTAAATTTGCTCCTATGACATGTTAAAATGCTTTAATTCATAACTTAATAACCGTAGCTCGGTTTTAAATAATCTTTATATGTAAATGGGGTAGAAAAATGCCTAGTTTAACATGGTGGCATCACTTTTCATGTTTAACAACTATAAAATATGGTTTAGGGCAGAACAGTAACAAACCTAATATATGCATATGAGGATTTTCCAGACTTGTTGTTTGTTGTTCCGACCTCATTTAAACTTGCCTAGATAGGTAGTTTTCATTTGCTTCACCCCTTGACATGTTAATCAACATTTAATATTGTTGGGTACATAAACGAGATCGAACTAAATAACTTGTCGTGGTGTTTTGTCAATATGCAATGGAGTTGCATATTGAGCTCCACTTAATTTGTAGTATTGCTTGTGCACTTTGCCATGCCATGCTTCATTAAACCAGACATGCATCATACTTGGTTGTGCATCATGCCATGATTATGTGATGGTTGATTACCATGTTGTTTGCTTCTTTCCGGTGTGCTTCTTCGGGTTGGTTCCGATAACATTGCGTTCGTGAGGATCCGTTCGACTATGTACGTTTATCTTCCTCACGGACTCGTTCTTCTTCCTTGCGGGATTTCAGGCAAGATGACCATACCCTCGAAATCACTTCTATCTTTGCTTGCTAGATGCTCGCTCTATTGCTATGCCTATGCTACGATACCTACCACTTGCTTATCATGCCTCCCATATTGTCATGTCAAACCTCTAACCCACCTTGTCCTAGAAAACCGTTGTTTGGCTATGTTACCGCTTTGCCCAGCCCCTCTTATAGCATTGTTAGTTGCAGGTGAAGATTGGAATTTGTTCCTTGTTGGAACATGGATATTTTGTTTCACAATATCTCTTATTTAATTAATGCATCTATATACTTGGTAAAGGGTGGAAGGCTCGGCCTTATGCCTGGTGTTTTGTTCCACTCTTGCCGCCCTAGTTTCCGTCATACCGGTGTTATGTTTCTTGATTTTGCGTTCCTTACACGGTTGGGTTATTATGGGAACCCCGTGATAGTTCGCCTTGAATAAAAATCTTCCAGCATGGCCCAACATTGGTTTTACCATTCACCACCTAGCCTTTTTCCCTTGGGTTTCGCGGACTCAAGGGTCATCTTTATTTTAACCCCCCCCCCCCGGGCCAGTGCTTCTCTAAGTGTTGGTCCAACTGAGCGATGTCCGGGGCTACCAGGGGCAACTCTGGGCTGGCCTACCCGACGTCTTGCTCATCCGGTGTGCCCTGAGAACGAGATATGTGCATCTCCTATCGGGATTTGTCGGCACATCTGGGTGGCTTTGCTGGTTTAGTTTTACCATTGTCGAGATGTCTTGTAACCGGGATGCCGAGTCTGATCGGATTGTCTTGGGAGAAGGAATATCCTTCGTTGACCGTGAGAGCTTGTGACGGGCTAAGTTGGGACTCCCCTGCAGGGATTTGAACTTTCGAAAGTCGTGCCCGCGGTTATGGGCAGATGGGAATTCGTTAATGTCCGGTCGTAGATAACTTGAAACTTAACTTAATTAAAATGCATCTACCGCGTGTGTAACTGTGATGGTCTCCTCTCGGCGGGGTCCGGGAAGTGAACACGGTGTTGGAGTTATGTTTGACGCAGGTTGTTCTAGGATCACTTCTTGATCATAGTTGTTCGACCGTGCCTTTGCTCTCTCTCCTCGCTCTCATTTGCGTATGTTAGCCACCAAATATGCTAGTCGCTTGCTGCAGCTTCACCTCATACCTTTACCTTGCCTATAAGCTTAAATAGTCTTGATCGCGAGGGTGTGAGATTGCTGAGTCCCCGTGACTCACAGATTCCTTCCAAAACCAGATGTAGGGACCGGTGATACCATTCCAAGAGATTCAACTGAGCTCAAGTGGGAGTTCGATGAGGACTCAGGACGATACTACGTGTCTTTTCTAGATGATCAGTAGTGGTGCCCAGTTGGGGCAATCGGGGACTATGTTGCATTTGGGGTTTATCTTTATTTTGATTCCATAGTCGGACCTTGAGTGTATTTGGATGAATGTAATGATATTTACGCTATTTGTGTGACGTGGCGAGTGTAAGCCAACTATGTATCCCTTTTTCCTTATTGTATTACATGGGTTGTTGTGAAGATTACCTCACTTGCGACATTGCTTTCAATGCGGTTATGCCTCTAAGTCGTGCTTCGACACGTGGGAGATATAGCCGCATCGAGGGCGTTACAAGTTGGTATCAGAGCCTTCCCCGACTTAGGAGCCCCCTGCTTGATCGAATCACTGGCGTTGTTGAGTCTAGAAAAATGTTTTGAGTCTTTTAGGATTATATATATCGGAGAGTAGGATTCTTTTTACTCCTCAGTCCCTTCGTCGCTCTGGTGAGGCATCCTGACGTAGAGTTTTGACTCTTCTCTTCTGAAATTTCACTAATTTTTTTTAGGATCACGCGGGTATCTTGGAATCGTTCCGATGGATTTGTGACGAAAACATTGTTCTTGGTGCCTCCTGACATTTAGGGGTTGTGGCAGTGTCCCGGGGAGTTGAGCTCCGAGGTGTTGTCGTCACAATTTTATCGTTACAATTTTGGAATACCTGAGTTCGTTGACATCGAAAATCTCTTTTATGCAGTTGTTGGTGAGATAACCTCGACGCCACCCAGTACTGGGGCGGGAGTTCGGCAGTATTGCCATAACTCGTATAACGGATGCTTTTTGAAGGTTGAGGTAAATGATTTCCGAAGGTTTCTTGGTTATGTGTTGAAGGATGGATACGGCTGGATGTAGGATTTGTGTAGTTTTGGGTGAGATATTATGCTTCCCCTGTATCCCCAACACCTGATTGCATAACTGGAAAGTTTCGGGAGTTTATAAGTGGGAATTCAAGTATATCATAGGATATCTTTCTGACAGATGTATGATATGAAATTGGGGTTCAACGTCTAGTGGTCCGCCTATCCACGGTTGGTTTTATAGTGGTCTCGTTGTGTCTTCAAGAGTCCTTGGCTATGCTGACTCGGGGACGCTTCGTATGTCATGTGCACTGCCTTGTACATGATGGTGCTGTACGATCGAGCCCGTGTAGGCCCCACCACGAAAACTTCGGACGAAATCTCTATCATATGTTTGTTCCGGCTTATTTTGCAAGCTAATCCTTTGTTTTGTTTGGAGTTGTGGTATTCGAGTTGCTTCGAAGTCAAATGTTGATTCCATACCTTTCCTAAGTGGTGTTCTCATATTTCTATGTAAATACTAATCCTTCTTGATCATCGAGATTGTGTTGTCAATCCTTTTCAACTGGCGTGTTTTCTCTTCAAGTGGATCCGATCATTTCAACATCAGCAAGATCAATTATCATTTTCTTCTCAACGGTGTTCATTTCATCCGTCCCAAGTTGCCTTTGTTTTTCCCACCCTCCCAACCCTTTTTCTTCAAGGACTCGGTTTTCTTATTCAACTGTCCATTTTATTGATGGGAAGCCTCTCCATTCTTTTTCGTCAATGTTCTTATCCGGTGATTCTCATGAAGATGCTAAGGAAGCTACAAGTTCAATATTCTGCATTCTTTTTCTTCTCCGGTGGATACAATTCAAGCTTTGTTGATCATATCCTTTTATCGTTTCAAATGCTTACTTATGCCGGTGCACCTACTAATCTTCCCCGCTTGCTATTCATTTGTTCGGGAGTGCTGAAGATATCTCAGAAGGCTCGTCTTGTCATTCAAGATCCATTCAAGCTCTTTTCGAGGTTGTTATCTCATTCAAGCCGTTTAATTCAACCGGTGCTATCTCCTTTTCAAGTAATCGTTCAACGGTGTTTTTTTTTCTTGAGTGGGCCCTAACCCACAGGTCTTTCCCAGGATCTTACCCGACTCTTCTAATTTTCTCGGAGCTTCTCAAAATCTTTTCGAAGTTTGACGTAAGAATGAATTGTCATTAGTCATATGTCTTTCTCCAAGAACTTTCAAATTCTTTTCATCATTCGTTCAACCTTTCAATTCGTCATCCCGGAGTATCTCAACTAGTCATGGTTGTGGTGCTCATCGTCATTCTCAATATTTGAAGACTGAAGAAGAGTTTCCCTGTAATCTTGCTCCATTCTCTTCAAGATTCATGGTGCTAGCTTTATGCCATCTTCTCACAATTGATCTCAATTGTGAGAATTCTTTTCACCCATCCGGAGCAGTTCAGGAGTCTTTTCAGTTTGTTTCTCCGAAGCCCATCATCTCAAAATTATTCTTTCTAGCTTTCAGCTCTCCTTCTCTAAATATTACCGGTGCGTCATCCAAGTATTCTCTTCCCAGCTCGGGATCTCTTCGTTTCACTTGTATCTAAATTCTCTCAAGCATCTTCGTTCATTTGCAATTCTTCCCGGTGTTTCGTTATCTTTTATTCGTTCATTTTCAATCCTTACGGTGGTTCGTTTAAGATTTCTCTTCCTTCATTATCATATCAATTCATTCGTTGTATCGATTCCACCGGTGGTTCGTTGAAGACCTTCTCAAGTTGGCACCATATCTATCTTAATCCTTTCCAACGGGAATAAGTAGTATGCCAAATCCGTTGCTTGTCATCAATTTAAATTGGTGAAGGATAAGCATAATGTAATTCTAATTCGTGTTTCATCGAGAAATCCAATTCCTTATTCCGGAGGTTCTCCATATCACATTCTCGGTCCGAGATGCTTTATCTTTTCTTTCCAGAGTTCAAAGTTATTTCAAATATATCATTTCAAAGCTTCATCAAATCACTGCAAGGCTTTTCCCGGAGTTCCAAGATCTCTCAACTATATCACCACAAGGCTTCACCTTGTGTTTACAACTTCTCTTTCCTTTCGTTTGGTCATCCTTTTATTACCAGAGTTCTTCGCGGAGGTTCTACATGATGGTTCACCAATGATTTAATTCCTTCTCTATGATGCCCCCGATTCAATCGTACACTAATCATACATGCAAACGTGTACAATCAAGATCAAAGACTCACGGGAAGATATCACAACACAACTCTACAAATAAAATAAGTCATACAAGCATCATATTACAAGCCAGGGGCCTCGAAGGCTCGAATACAAGAGCTCGATCATAGACGAGTCAGCGGAAGCAACAATATCTGAGTACAGACATAAGTTAAATAAGTTTGCCTTAAGAAGGCTAGCACAAACTGGGATACAAATCGAAAGAGGCGCAGGCCTCCTGCCTGGGATCCTCCTAAACTACTCTTGGTCGTCGTCAGCGGGTTGCATGTAGTAGTAGGCACCTCCCGAGTAGTAGTAGTCATCGTCGTCGGTGGCGTCTGGCTCCTGGGCTCCAACCTCTGGTCGCAACAATCGAGTATAGAAAGGGGGAAAAGGGGGAGCAAAGCAACCGTGAGTACTCATCCAAAGTACTCGCAAGCAAGGAGCTACACTACATATGTATGCATTGGTATCAAATGGAAAAGGCTATCATATGTGGACTGAACTACAGAATGCCGGAATAAGAGGGGCATAGCTAGTCCTATCGAAGACTACGCTTCTGGTAACCTCCATCTTGCAGCAGGAGAAGAGAGTAGATGGTAAGTTCACCAAGTAGCATCGCATAGCATAATCCTAACCGATGATCCTCCCCTCATCGCCCTGTGAGAGAGCGATCACCGGTTGTATCTGGCACTTGGAAGGGTGTGTTTTATTAAGTATCATGTTCTAGTTGTCATAAGGTCAAGGTACAACTCCAAGTCATCCTATTACCGAAGATCATGGCTATTCGAATAGATTAACTTCCCTGCAGGGGTGCACCACATAACCCAACACGCTCGATCCCATTTGGACGGACACACTTTCCTGGGTCATGCCCAGCCTCAGAAGATTAACACGTCGCAGCTCTACCTAGGCACAACAGAGAGGTAAGCACACCGGTCTAAATCCTATGGCGCAGGGGTCTGGGCCCATCGCCCATTGCACACCTGCACGTTGCGAGGGCGGCCGAAAGCGGAACTAGCCCCCTTAATACAAGAGCAGGCTTACGTTCCAATCCGGCGTGCGCTGCTCAGTCGTTGACGTCACGAAGGCTTCGGCTGATACCACGACGTCGAGTGCCCATAACTGTCCCCGCGTAGATGGTTAGTGCGTATAGGCCAGTGGCCAGACTCAGATCAAATACCAAGATCTCGTTAAACGTGTTATCTTGAAATAATCGCGAACGCCGACCAGGGCCAGGCCCACCTCTCTCCTAGGTGGTATCAACATGCCCTGTCACTTCGCCACAAAGATCCACACAGAGGGCTGTCGGGAAAGTATGTCCTTCCAGCCCCCAATTCGTGAATCAACCGCGGGTACTCCTCGAGCCAACCCGACTTTAGTCATCACATGTATCATGTATAAAGTATATAGTATATGCCCATGATCACCTCCCGAGTGATCATGGCCCAGTAGTATAGCATGGCAGACGGACAAGAATGTAGGGCCATTGATAGTAAACTAGCATCCTATACTAAGCATTTAGGATTGCAAGTAAGGTATCAACAGTTGTAGCAACAATGACAGGCTATGCAACAGAATAGGATTAATCCGGCCAGGGCGGCGAAGGAAGGTGACGGCAGGGTCGAGGAGGACGGATCCGAACGGTGGCGGCTTGAGGCGCTGGTGCGGGCAAAGCTCAGCGAGGCCATGGCGCGGGGTGCTCTTGTCGATAGAGAAAGGAGAACAAAGAGATGAGAGAGGGAGAAATGGGAGGAGCACGGGAAGGAGCAGAAGGGGGCGACACTCATCTGGTAATGGTCGCCGGAGATGTGGTTTGCCAGGGCGGCGGGGACGGCACGAGGCCGGAGGCGACAGGGAGCTTCTCTCCCTGGCTCACGATAAGGGGAACAGGGGTTCTGCGTGGGCTGTGGTGGTTGGATGGATCGGTGCATGGATTGGATCGAAAGGATTCCGGTGGGGATCGGTCGGTGATGGATCCAAGGAGAGACCAAGTGGTGACGGAATGGATCCCGAGAGAGAGAGAAAGGCAGGTAGGTGGCGGCGGAGGGACAAGGCTCCTAGACTTTAGGGTTAGGTTGATTTGGAAGGTGGTGGTCTATAAATATAAGGAAAAGAGGGAGTTTGGATCATCCGATCGAAATCAGACGGTTCAGAAAGAATAGGCTAGGGAGTCCAAATAATAAAACGGTGATATTTTGTAGATGTTTGGGGATGTTCCGGACCCAACGGTGGCGACAGTCCGGGTCGGGTTCGGGTAAGTTTCGGACGCGCACGAGAGGTCTATGCGCGGCGTAAAGAGGGGTAGGCTGGGTCTAGGAGGACTGTGGAGAGCGGGTTGGTCTGAGAAAAGAGGGGAGAGATGCAGCCCGACTCGATTTCCGGAGACCGAAAACGTCCGACGAAAAGACCGGCTATATTACCGCTATAGTTATCCGTTGGGGCGTCAAACAGACTCCGAATGCGAGGAAACTTGGCAGGCGGCGTACCTACAGTATAATAAGACCATACGTCAACTTTCAAACCAATCTGAGAACATTTTCCGGCCACTTATAAAATAATATTTCAGACGTGCCGCGGGCGGGTGCAAGTGTGTCTGGGCTCGGGACGGACAACGGACAGAACGGGGAGGCCGGGACAGATGCAAGTTTTGAAAACATGATGATGCAATGCACATGATGACATGATAAGATGCAACACGCAAGCAAATGACATGGCAAGACAGCGAATAACTGGAAGACAACTGGTGCAACGGTCTCGGGGCGTCACAACACTCCACCACTACGAGAGGATCTCGTCCCGAGATCTAGGATGGCACCGGAGAGAAACGGAAGAGGAAGAGAAGAGGTAAAACTAAGTTGCTTCTTTGACAAACGAGTGAAACCTAAGAACCTTGTGAGGTTGAACAAATTGAAAGAAAGAATGCAACGAAGAAGAACAAAGTTGCAAACACTCCGTTAGAAAAGAGGAACAAGGAACATTACCAGAACCTTGTAGGTTGAAAGACATAAGAAAGGGGTGCAATGGACAAGCAGTAGATGCAAGCACCTTGGTTGACACGAGATGTTCAAGGAATGATAAAGATCAATTACGGCAACACTCCGGTTGGAAATGGAAGGTAAAGAATATGAGCTTTGCAATATGAAAGCACTTGGATGAGACTCCGGTTAGAAAAGGAATGATAGCCACAAAACTCTGGTTAAAACAAGATAGCGAAGGAATAAAAATGATATAATTTGGGCAGCACTCCAACTGAAAGGAGAAGGAAAACTTGATAATATGAAAAACACTTGAAGAGATGACACCACACTCTGGTTAAATGGATAAGCAAAGGAAAGTAGAAGATCTTTGACAAAATGAGATGATGGGTTGAATAGAACAACATCACAAAGCCTCTGGAACAAAAGTAAGAATGGAATGAAAAGAACGGAGATGAGAGAACCACCATCTCTCACAACTGAACTTGAGAGAATACTCTTACAACATATGCTAGAACGGAGTTGTTGGAAAACCAACAACGAAAAGAGTAAACTTGTTGTGGTCTTATGGAAAACATCTCAAAACTATGAGGTGAAATTCTGCCACTAACGGAAACGATAGATTGGATTGATATCAACAAGGAGACGAGAACTTATTTCACCGGGAGGATAAATGAAGAGCTTGCGTCATTTATAAGCACCATAATTAGCAACATTCCCAATGGAGGGCTTTCGGTGAAATATAAACCAAGATAAATCCAATGACGAGATTGATGGATTTAAAATATCTCATTCTTGTGAATGAAGAATGATATATTACCACCTCAAAGATAAGGGAGAACAGTTGCACTCCGGATTGCAAGATGAAGAATGCTTGAACTCCTCTGAAAAGAATCTCGATGAGCACTTCGAGAATGTAACACCCCGGTAGTTAAGCTACAGTAATCACACCCTAACGGTGCCATGTCATTGCACTTAATTTGCTAAACCGCACTTTGGTCCAAACCGAGTTCAAGTTCAAATTTTAAAATCAAGTCAAAATAATTAGTTCTTCAAATAGTGAAAATAAAATGTTCAAATAATTCTATAAATTCCCCTGATCATCTTGATGTTGAAACCAACTTCGTTGGGCTCGCAAATAAATTCCTAGGAAATTAATAAGTGGTCTAACCAAAAATAAATGGCCTTTTCAAAATAAGCAATTATTTATTTAACTCCAATTGCAACCAAACATTGTGTGATAGCTCCTAATAATACAAAGTATTTTTGGGCAAAGATTTAATGGCAACAAAATTCATTTGATACAAAAATTAATTGAAAACAGGAGCAATAAAAGGAAAAGAAAATAGAAACTAACCTACTGTGTGCCTGGGCCTTGAAGTGAACAGGCAAGGCCCAACCCACCTAGAGCTTGTCCCCAACCTCTCTGTTCATCAGAGGCTGGGTGGACGCCACGCGCACGTCCATGGCCATGGATGGCCACGTGCCGAGCATCCAGCCCCTCCCTGACGTCTATAAGGCCCCCCTCGACCCCGTACGCGAACCCTAGTCCCCATCATCTCCCTCTCTCGCGCCGTTCTCGTCGTTTTTGTTCGCGCCCGAGCGCTGCCCGCCATGGCCTTCGTCATCCTCACCCCCGCTATCGTCCCCGTGCGGTGAGGCCATGCCCGGACGCTCCTTCGTCGTCCAGTACGTCTTCCTCGAGGAGCAGATCGAGCAGGAGAGCCCCAAGTCGGCGGATCGAGCCGATCCCCTCCTCTGCTATCGCCGGCTTTTGTCGGCGATCCCGGCACCCTCTGCCGCTCCTAACCTTCCAACGAGCCACCGTGCGCTCCTACATAAGCACCCCGACATTTCCCCTCTGCTAGCGCCATCAATCTTGCCCTCTAGTTGCCGTCGCCATTGCTGCTGCTCCGCCGCCGCTGTCGAGCTCACCGTCGTCACCCTTGTCCACCTCGGGATGAGCTGAAACTACTGCCGTGCCGCTGGGGCTCCAGTGAAACGCGTAGCTCTTTTGGTTCGTCAACAACATGGTCGTGGCCTCGATTTCCATTGAATCGGAGCCCGTGCCTCTGCCTTAGCACGTCGTCGGCGTTGTTTCCGGTGCGCCTCTGCTCCTTCTCATGTCCATCCCCGAGCACGAGTGCGGCCACGGTGAGGTCCGGCCATGATGGCCATGGGCGGATGCATGGCTGGGCTCTTTCGATCGGGCATGACGAGCTGCGGCGAGCAGTGGCGGCATCTTGGCCGAAGGCGACCGGAAACAACGCCGACGACGTGCTAAGGCAGAGGCACGGGCTCCGGTTCAATGGAAATCGAGGCCACGACCATGTTGTTGACGAACCAAAAGAGCTACGTGTTTCACTGGAGCCCCAGTGGCACGACAGTAGTTTCAGCTCATCCCGAGGTGGACAAGGGTGACGACGGTGAGCTCGACAGCGGCGGCGGAGCAGCAGCAATGGCGACGACAACTAGAGGGTAAGATTGATGGCGCTAGCAGAGGGGAAATGTCGGGGTGCTTATGTAGGAGCGCACGGTGGCTCGTTGGAAGGTTAGGAGCGGCAGAGGGCGCCGGGATCGCCGACAAACGCCGGCGATAGCAGAGGAGGGGATCGGCTCGATCCACCGACTTGGGGCTCTCCTGCTCGATCTGCTCCTCGAGGAAGACGTACTGGACGATGAAGGAGCGTCCGGGCATGGCCTCACCGCACGGGGACGATAGCGGGGGTGAGGATGACGAAGGCCATGGCGGGCAGCGCTCGGGCGCGAACAAAAACGACGAGAACGGCGCGAGAGAGGGAGATGATGGGGACTAGGGTTCGCGTACGGGGTCGAGGGGGGCCTTATAGACGTCAGGGAGGGGCTGGATGCTCGGCACGTGGCCATCCATGGCCATGGACGTGCGCGTGGCGTCCACCCAGCCTCTGATGAACAGAGAGGTTGGGGACAAGCTCTAGGTGGGTTGGGCCTTGCCTGTTCACTTCAAGGCCCAGGCACACAGTAGGTTAGTTTCTATTTTCTTTTCCTTTTATTGCTCCTGTTTTCAATTAATTTTTGTATCAAATGAATTTTGTTACCATTAAATCTTTGCCCAAAAATACTTTGTATTATTAGGAGCTATCACACAATGTTTGGTCGCAATTGGAGTTAAATAAATAATTGCTTATTTTGAAAAGGCCATTTTATTTTCTCTTAGACCACTTATTAATTTCCTAGGAATTTATTTGCGAGCCCAACGAAGTTGGTTTCAACATCAAGATGATCAGGGGAATTTATAGAATTATTTGAACATTTTATTTTTACTGTTTGAAGAACTAATTATTTTGACTTGATTTTAAAATTTGAACTTGAACTCGGTTTGGACCAAAGTGCGGTTTAGCAAATTAAGTGCAATGACATGGCACCGTTAGGGTGTGATTACTGTAGCTTAACTACCGGGGTGTTACATTCTTGAAGTGCTCATCAAGATTCTTTTCAGAGGAGTTCAAGCATTCTTCATCTTGCAATCCGGAGTGCAACTGTTCTCCCTTATCTTTGAGGTGGTAATATATCATTCTTCATTCACAAGAATGAGATATTTTAAATCCATCAATCTCGTCATTGGATTTATCTTGGTTTATATTTCACCGAAAGCCCTCCATTGGGAATGTTGCTAATTATGGTGCTTATAAATGACGCAAGCTCTTCATTTATCCTCCCGGTGAAATAAGTTCTCGTCTCCTTGTTGATATCAATCCAATCTATCGTTTCCGTTAGTGGCAGAATTTCACCTCATAGTTTTGAGATGTTTTCCATAAGACCACAACAAGTTTACTCTTTTCGTTGTTGGTTTTCCAACAACTCCGTTCTAGCATATGTTGTAAGAGTATTCTCTCAAGTTCAGTTGTGAGAGATGGTGGTTCTCTCATCTCCGTTCTTTTCATTCCATTCTTACTTTTGTTCCAGAGGCTTTGTGATGTTGTTCTATTCAACCCATCATCTCATTTTGTCAAAGATCTTCTTCTTTCCTTTGCTTATCCAATTAACCGGAGTGTGGTGTCATCTCTTCAAGTGTTTTTCATCTTATCAAGTTTTCCTTCTCCTTTCAGTCGGAGTGCTGCCCAAATTATATCATTTTTATTCCTTCGCTATCTTGTTTTAACCAGAGTTTTGTGGCTATCATTCCTTTTCTAACCGGAGTCTTATCCAAGTGCTTTCATATTGCAAAGCTCATATTCTTTACCTTCCATTTCCAACCGGAGTGTTATCGTAATTGATCTTTATCATTCCTTGAACATCTCGTGTCAACCAAGGTGCTTGCATCTACTGCTTGTCCATTGCACCCCTTTTCTTATGTCTTTCAACCTACAAGGTTCTGGTAATGTTCCTTGTTCCTCTTTTCTAACGGAGTGTTTGCAACTTTGTTCTTCTTCGTTGCATTCTTTCTTTCAATTTGTTCAACCTCACAAGGTTCTTAGGTTTCACTCATTTGTCAAAGAAGCAACTTAGTTTTACCTCTTCTCTTCCTCTTCCGTTTCTCTCCGGTGCCATCCTAGATCTCGGGATGAGATCCTCTCGTAGTGGTGGAGTGTTGTGACGCCCCGAGACCGTTGCGCTAGTTGTCTTCCAGTTATTCACTGTCTTGCCATGTGATTTGCTTGCGTGTTGCATCTTATCATGTCATCATGTGCATTGCATCATCATGTTTTCAAAACTTGCATCTGTCCCGGCCTCCCCGTTCCGTCCGTTGTCCGTCCAGAGCCCAGACACACTTGCACCCGCCCGCGGCACGTCCGAAATATTATTTTATAAGTGGCCGGAAAATGTTCTCAGATTGGGTTGAAAGTTGACGTATGGTCTTATTATACTGTAGGTATGCCGCCTGCCAAGTTTCATCGCATTCGGAGTCTGTTTGACGCCCCAACGGATAACTATAGCGGTAATATAGCCGGTCTTTTCGTCGGACGTTTTTGGTCTCCGGAAATTGAGTCGGGCTGCATCTCTCCCCTCTTTTCTCAGACCAACCCGCTCTCCACAGTCCTCCTAGACCCAGCCTACCCCTGTTTGCGCCGTGCATAGACCTCTCGTGCGCGTCAGAAACTTACCCGAACCCGACCCGGACTGTCGCCACCGTTGGGTCCAGAACATCCCCAAACATCTACAAAATATCACCGTTTTATTATTTGGACTCCCTAGCCTATTCTTTCTGAACCGTCTGATTTCGATCGAATGATCCAAACTCCCTCTTTTCCTTATATTTATAGACCACCACCTACCAAATCAACCTAACCCTAAAGTCTAGGAGCCTTGTCCCTCCGCCGCCACCTACCTGCCTTTCTCTCTCTCTCTCTTGGGATCCATCCCGTCGCCACTTGGTCTCTCCTTGGATCCATCATCAACCAATCCCCACCAGAATCCTTTCGATCCAATCCATGCACCGATCCATCCAACCACCACAGCCCACGCAGAACCCTTGTTCCCCTCATCGTGAGCTAGGGAGAGAAGCTCCCTGTCGCCTCCTGTCTCATGCCGTCCCCGCCGCCCTGGCAAACCACATCTCCGGCGACCATTACCAGATGAGTGTCGCCCCCTTCTTCTCCTTCCCGTGCTACTCCCATTTCTCCCTCTCTCATCTCTCTGTTCTCCTTTCTCTATCGACAGGAGCACCCCGCGCCATGGCCTCGCTGAGCTTTGCCCGCACCAGCGCCTCAAGCCGCCACCATTCGGATCCGTCCTCCTCGACCCTGCCGTCGCCATCCTTCGCCGCCCTGGCGCATAGTTATGAGAATATCTAGGTAATGATTATGAATATAGGCACCACGTCCGTGTCAAGTAGATCGAAACGATTCTGCATCTACTACTGTCACTCCACACATCGACCGCTATCCATCATGCATCTAGAGTACTCCCTCCGTCCGAAAATACTTATCATCAAAATGGACAAAAAGGGATGTATATAGAACTAAAATACATCTAGATACATCTCCTTTTATCCATTTTGATGACAAGTATTTCCAGACGGAGGGAGTATTAAATTCATAGGAACAGAGTAATGCATTAAGCAAGATGACATGATGTAGAGGGATAAACTCAAGCAATATGGTATAAACCCCATCTTTTTATCCTCGATGGCAACAATACAATACGTGCATTGCTGCCCCTACTGTCGCTGGGAAAGGACACCGCAAGATTGAAACCAAAGCTAAGCACTTCTCCCATTGCAAGAAAGATCAATCTAGTAGGCCAAACTAAACCGATAATTCAAAGAGACTTGCAAAGATATCAAATCATGCATATAAGAATTCAGAGAAAAACAAATAATGTTCATAGATAATCTTGTTCATAAACCCACAATTCATTGGATCTCGGCAAACACACCACAAAAGAATATTACATCGAATTGATCTCCAAGAACATCGAGGAGAACTTTGTATTGATAATAAAAGAGAGAGAAGAAGCCATCTAGCTAATAACTATGGACCCGAAGGTCTGTGGTAAACTACTCACGCTTCATCGGAGAGGCTATGGTGTTGATGTAGAAGCCCTCTGTGATCGATTCCCCATCCGGCAGATCGCCAGAAAAGGCCCTAAGATGGGATCTCATGGGTATAGAAGGTTGCGGCGGTGGAAAAGTGCTTTCGTGGCTCTCTGAGAATGATCTAGGGTATAAGAGTATATATAGGCAAAAGAAGTATGTCAGTGGAGCTACGTGGGGCCCAAGAGTGTGGGGGGCGCGCCCTCCTGCCTCGTGGCTGCCTCACAGAGTTCCAGACTTCCACTCCAAATCTCTTGGTTTGCTTTCGGTCCAAGAAAGATCATCGCGAAGGTTTCATTCCATTTGGATTCCGTTTGGTATTCCTTTTCTGTGAAACTCTAAAATAGGCAAAAAAAACAGTAACTGGCACTGGGCCTCCGGTTAATAGGTTAGTCCCAAAAATAATATAAAAGAGCATATTAAAGCCCATTAAACATTGAAAATAGATAATATAATAGCATGGAACAATCAAAAATTATAGATACGTTGGAGACGTATCAATATCATATACACATAGACCCGGCTCGGATGTCACTATAGGGGAACGTAGCATGCAATTTCAAAAAAATTCCTACGATCACGCAAGATCTACCAAGGATATGCATAGCAACGAGAGGGGGAGAGTGTGTCCACGTACCCACATAGACCGAAAGCGGAAGCATTAGGTTAACACGGTTGATGTAGTCGAACATCTTCGCAATCCAACCGATCAAGTACCGAACATACGGCACCTCCGGGTTTAGCACACATTCAGCTCGGTGACGTCCCTCGAACTCTTGATCCAGCAGAGGGTCGAGGGAGAGTTTCGTTAGCATGACGGCGTGGTGACGGTGATGGTGATGTGATCCGTGCAGGGCTTCGCCTAAGCACTACGGCGCTATGACCGAAGGAGTAAACTGTGGAGGGGGGCACTGCACACAGCTAAGAGAACAATTGATCTGCTTTGGGGTGCCCCCTGCCCCCGTATATAAAGGAGGAGAGGGAGGAGGCCGGCCATGGGGCGCGCCATAGGGGAAGGAAACCGACTTGGACTCCATGTCCAATTCGCCCCCCCTTCCTTCTTCCGGAGGTGGAAAAGGGGGAAGGAGAGGGAAGAGGGGAAGGAAAGGGGGGCACGCCCCCCTCCCCTAGTCCAATTTGGACTCTCCATGGGATGGGGGTATGGCCACCCCTTGTGGGCTGCCTCCCCTCTCCCCTATGGCCCATGTAGGCCCTTAACTTTCCCCGGGGGGGGGGGGTTATGGTAACCTCCTCGTACTCCGAAAAATACCCAAAATGATCTGGAACCATTTCGGTATCCGAATACCGTCATCCAATATATCAATCTTTACCTCTTGACCATTTCGAGACTCCTCGTCATGTCCGTGATCTCATCCGAGACTCTGAACAAACTTCGGTCACCAAAACACATAACTCGTAATACAAATCGTCATTGAACGTTAAGAGTGCGAACCCTACGGGTTCGAGAACTATGTAGACATGACCGAGACACATCTCCGGTCAATAACCAATAGCAGAACCTACCTACATATTCTACGAAGATCTTTTTCGGTCAAACCGCAATAATAACATACATTATTCCCTTTGTCATCGGTATGTTACTTGCCCAAGATTTGATCGTTGGTATCCTTGTACCTAGTTCAATCTTCTTACCGGCAAGTCTCTTTACTTGTTTCGTAATGCATCATCCCACAACTAACTCATTAGTCACATTACTTGCAAGGCTTATAGTGATGTGCATTACCGAGAGGGCCCAGAGATACCTCTCTGATATTCTGAGTGTCAAATCTAATCTCGATCTATGCCAACCTAACAAACACCTTCGGAGACACCTATAGAGCATCTTTATAATCACCCAGTTACGTTGTGACGTTTGATAGTGCACAAGGTGTTCCTCCGGTATTCGGGAGTTGCATAATCTCATAGTCAGAGGAATATGTATAGGTCATGAAGAAAGCAATAGCAATTAAACTTAACAATCATTATGCTAAGCTAACGAATGGGTCTTGTCCATCACATCATTCTCCTAATGATGTGATCTCGTTCATCAAATGACAACACATGTCTATGGTCAGGAAACTTAACCATCTTTGATTAACGAACTAGTCATGTAGAGGCATACTAGGGACACTATGATTTGGCTATGTATTCACACATGTATCAAGTTTCCGGTTAGTACAATTCTAGCCTGAATAATTAACATTTATCATGATATAAGGAAATATAAATAACAACTTTATTATTGCCTCTAGGGCATATTTCCTTCAGTTTCAAGAGTCTACAATTCATGGCAGATATGCCATTTCTACCATGAACAAGTAAAATGTTATAGTAACATATGATATAGAGGGTCTGAGACTAGAGAGGAGGCAGAGGATGATTACTCCTAGTTTTCTAGCAAAGAGAAGAGCAATCATGGAGTAGGCAAGGGTGTAGGTCAGATCATGTGAAGTGCTCTGAAGAACTTCATAATCTTGGTCCATTTTGCCTCCATTGTGGTTTTGTTTGTGCTCTTGTGATCGTATGTAACATGCAATGATAACACTCCTTAGGATGGTAGATAGTAAGCTGACCACATTAGGGTGCACGGTAACTACATCGAGCCTAACGTATGCAACCAAACACCAACTTAGTGCATGAGCCCAACAAAAAATCATGAAACGTGGGCAATCAAACGTTGGGGGAAATTTGATGCCCTAATCCATCATGGGCTTTGTGGGCAACCAAACATGATGAAGAATATGGCCCGAAACTTCTACCACCCCACCCAGGCTGCACTCTCGGCCACATATGCAAGGTGGCAAAATCATGGAAGGAACCAATCACACTTAATGAGAAATGATGGTCGTCAACTTGCGCGACAATGATGATTGTGGATGAATCCTCATCACCAGCAATTTGAAAATGGTCTATGTTATATTATATGGATAGCATTTAATTTACCTCCACTGACAAGTGATATGTATGTTTGAAAACTAATTGGGGGTTTAACAAAAAACTTGTTTGTTTTGCTGGGCCATTTGAAATTGTCATACTGACTGTATTTTTAATAGAACCTAAGTCCAATTTTTTATAGTTTATCTTCAAAGCTATCAATGGGATCCATACATGATTCATAAGGCTTTATTTTCCTTTCTACTTGTTGTAGTTTCCTTGTCCTAGGGGCTGATATGTCTGTGTTTTTTGTCCTAGATATTCTAAACAATGTAATAATTGATGTGTGATTGTGTGCATCACTCATGTACTCCCTCCATCCATATATATAGGGCATAATTTATTTTTCAAGATTGTCTTTGACTACTCATAACATTAATACTATATGAGTTATATAATGTGAGAATTATATAACTGGATGCTCTTTTCACATACGAATTTGACAGTATACTTTGTGTAACTTGCATGCCATATATTATTGTTCTAACATGCATGTGGTCAAAGTTAGCCTCAAAAAATGTATTGGACCCTATATAGATGGATAGAGGGAGTAGAGGTAGAAGGTATTTCCCTCTTTTCTAAAAGGAAAGCCTTCTGGATACTAATGGTCGCCATCATGCCCATTCATAGAGTTGTCCTCGGAGAGATGGTCGGAAGGCGCAACTTGTGGCATGTCTAACCATGCACCTTGGGATTCGCTGACTTCACATGGCCAAGTCACCGAGCTATAGTAGACTGACTTAGCTTTGTGCGAGTCTTCCAATTTTTAGATCAATGGATAGGTGTTGTTCCATTTACACATTTTTTTCACTCATATTTCACTTATACAATTTTATTTCCAATTTCAGTAATGTGAAAAGTTTGAAGATATAATAGTTAAATGTTTGTTTCACTTATACAATTTCAATCTAGACTATTACTCCCTCTGTTAACAAATATAAAAGCATTTAGATCACTAAGGGTAGTCTTTTGATCCGACGGTTCATATAGGCTTTGTTAGGGTATGTACTGCTGACTTATCTCTTGCAAAGTCTGCCGATGCTGATGAGATTGTTGGTCTCATAGAGAAGAAGGTGATAGATGAGATGAATGGGACACTATGGAAGGAGTTCTCAGGGACGGAGATCGCAGATGCACTATTCCAAATAAGACCACTGAAGGCTCCAGGACCAGATGGGTTCCCAGCTAGGTTTTATCAAAGAAATTGGGCTGTTTTGAAGGATTATGTGGTTGCTGCGGGAAGGCGATTTTTCACAATTGGACATATGCCATCCGAAACAAATGCAACCGCTATTGTCTTGATCCCCAAGTCGGATCAACCAGAGACACTGAAGGACTTCTGGTCAGTTTGTGCTCGGTGTTGTACAAGATCATCGCCAAATGCCCGGTGAACAAACTACGCCCATTGTCGAGTGAGATTGTCTCCTTAAACCAGAGAGCCTTCGTCCCTGGACGTATGACGACTGATAATGCACTGGTAGCATTTGAATGTCTTCAGAATATTGAACACTGCAAGAAACAACAAGACTCCTTCTGTGTGTACAAGCTGGATCTATCAAAGGCATATGATAAAGTTGACTGGGATTTTCTTAGATGAACGATGTAGAGCTTGGGTTTCGCTCCCCGATGGGTAGATTGGATCATGTCCTGCGTGACCTCGGTGAGCTATTCTGTAAAATTTAATGGAACCCTGCTTGATTCATTTTCCCCAACTCGAGGCCTTCGCCAAGGTGATTCACTCTCTCCGTTTTTGTTCTTGTTCGTTGATGGTCTCTCTGCATTGATGCAACATGAAGCAACACAAGGCACAATAACTCCTCTTAAGGTATGCCGGGAGCACCAGGAATATCACACTTGCTTTTTGCTGATGACACACTGATACGTCTCCAACGTATCTATAATTTTTGATTGTTCCATGCTATTATATTATCTATCTTCGATGTTTTATATGCATTTATATGCTATTTTATATGATTTTTGGGACTAACCTATTAACCTAGAGCCCAGTGCCAGTTTATGTTTTATTCTTGTTTTTGAGTTTCGCAAAAAAGGAATATCAAACAGAGTCCCATAGAGCTGAAAATTTACGATGATTTTTTATAGACCAGAAGAAGCCCCCGAAGCAAAAGAGTTGGGTCAGAAGAGCCACGAGGCCTCCACAAGGATGGAGGGCACGCCCTACCCCCCGACGCGCCCACCATCCTTGTGGTTGACTCATGGACCCCTGACTTGTTCTCGGCGGCAAAAATTCCTATAAATATAGAAACCCCCAGAAATAAACCTAGATTGGGAGTTTCGCCGCCGCAAGCCTCTGTAGCCACCAAAAACCAATCGGGACCCTGTTCCGGCACCCTGCCGGAGGGGGAAATCATCATCGATGGCCATCTTCATCATCCCGGTGGTCTCCATGACAAGGAGGGAGTAGTTCACCCTCGGGGTTGAGGGTATGTACTAGTAGCTATTTGTTTGATCTCTCTCTCTCGTGTTCTTGATTTGGCATGATCTTGATGTACCGTGAGCTTTGCTATAATAGTTGGATCCTATGATGTTTCTCCCCCTCTACCTTCTTTTAATGGATTGAGTTTTCCGATTGAAGTTATCTTATCGGATTGGTCTTTAAGGATTTGAGAACACTTGGTGTATGTCTTGCATGTGTTCATCTGTGGTGACAATGGGATATTCACGTGATCTACTTGATGTATGTTTTGGTGATCAACTTGCGGGTTCTGTGACCTTGTGAACTTATGCATATGGGTTGGCACACGTTTTCGTCTTGACTCTCCGGTAGAAACTTTGGGGCACTCTTTGAAGTTCTTTGTGTTGGTTCGAATAGATGAATCTAAGATTGTGTGATGCATATCGTATAATGAAACCCGCAGATAGTTGTGGTGACATTGGAGTATCTAGGTGACATTAGGGTTTTGGTTGATGTGTGTCTTAAGGTGTTATTTTAGTATGAACTCTAGGACTGTTTGTGACACTTATAGGTGAAGGAAATATGCCCTAGAGGCAATAATAAAGTTATTATTTATTTCCTTATTTCATGATAAATGTTTATTATTCATGCTAGAATTGTATTAACCGGAAACATAATACATGTGTGAATACATAGACAAACAGAGTGTCACTAGTATGCCTCTACTTGAATAGCTCGTTGATCAAAGATGGTTAAGTTTCCTAACCATAGACATGGGTTGTGTCGTGGTTTTGTCACGGCAGATGTCCTAGAGAAAGGACTTAGTCATGGATCCATCGTGACGGGTTAGCTTGAAGGGGTTAAAGCGGACATGAGGACGCAAGAGAGTTTATACTAGTTCGGCCCCTTCGATGAAGGTAAAAGCCTACGTCTAGTTGTGATGGAATTGATGGGGTTTCGATGACTAGGGAGCAAACAAGCTTCGCCTATGTCTCGAGTTGTTGTCTCTCCTTGAACCACCGCCGGGTCGTCCCCTTATATACACAGGTGACTCTCGTCGGCTTACGGAGTCCCAATACCGGCTCATAGATGTGTCCGGTTTGGTCTCTTCTTATTCCTAACTTACAATACAGGTTAACTACTAACGCCGGTTTACGGCTGCAGGCCTTGAGCCGACCATGGGCCTTGAGCCCTCCTCTGTCTTCTTGGGCTTTAACTTACTTAACTACTGACGAAGTTAACCCGGCCCAGATAGGCCGGTTTATGCCCAGTAGTAATATCCCCAACATTAGGCCCCAGATTGATTTGAACGGGTTCATGTCAATCCTTTAATAAAAGCTTCATCTTCAACATCTTATAAATTGGTAAACCGCCATGATGTCATCTTCTCTTATTGCTGTAAACCGGAGTGACGTCACCTGTCATAAAAAAGCTATCCATTATGGTTCTTTGTTTAATAGATCGGCGGAAATCAAGGCGACAGCTCCGTTTTGTGGCCCCTTGATTGTCGCGCCTGACTCATGTTCTTTCGCCTTATAAATAGGACCGAAGGGTCATTTCTTTTCTCCTTCCGTGCCTTCTTCATCTTCCTCGCGTCGCCAGCCTCGGAGCTCCGCCGCCGCCGTCGACCTCTGCCTCATCCTTGGCTGCTGCATCAACCTGAGCGCACCGGAACGTCGCGGCAACCTTCCGCATCTTCCTCAGCTTCGATAAATCTTCTATCTTTTCCCCCGCAGATCTGGCCTAGGGTTTCGCAGTTCATCAGTGTTCATCGCCTGCCTCTTGCTCATACAATAGATCTTTAGATGAATCCGCAAATCTTTATTCTGTGCAATGATAGTTGTTTGACCTTCGCCTTTACTTATGCATCTCAAACCATGGGTCTATATGAACGTTTTGCTCATTGGTTCGGTACTGCTCCTTTGAACCTCTAGGTATTTATCTCTTCTCTGAACTTGCTTCAGATCCAATGCTGTAAAGAAATCTTGTGAAACCTGTTTGTGCGTACTTGTCCATCCGCAATCTCAGCTTTTCAATGCTTAGATCAGGCGGTTTAACCTTATAGAAAATTTTCCAAACCGGTATATGCCATTAGTCCCCTTGTTGAACCGCCAGATGTTGGTTGCTTCATGAAACTCCGGTTCAGATAGTTCTGTCTCCGGTTTAACAGTGCCCATACCAACGTACCTTGATCAAATGCATTTTTGAACCAGGATCTTCTACCTTGTAGATTCCATCATGGCCAAGCAAGTATATGAGTGCAATTGGGTTCCTTCTCGCATCACAGAGGATCAACTGGACGATTTAGTCCTGATTGGTGCTTTAGGCAACAAAGATACCATCCATTGGAGGGCTCTTGGAAAAGAATGCCCTCCCACACCTTGAGAAGGAGAGGTTGTTGTTTTCGTAGATCACTTAGCCCGGGGCTTTAAGCCGCCCAGTTCTAAATTTTACCGGGATGTTTTAGCCGATTTCCAACTCCATCCGCAAGACACTGGCCCCAACTCTGTTACAAATATGTGCCACTTCCAAGTGCTCTGTGAGGTGTTCTTTCAAGAGGAGCCCACAGTGGAATTGTTCAGAGACCTTTTCCATCTAAACCGCCGTACTGAGTTTACTGATGGCTCTAATACGGAGTTGGGTGGCATGGCGATTCAGAAAAGGAAAGAGGTCACATACCCTCACGCCAAGCTGCACAGTCACCCCAAGGAGTGGAATTAGACATGGTTCTACTGCAAAGACACCTCCCCTGCTGGTGAGAATCCCTTGCCTGGCTTTCGTCCGGAGCGGCTCAGTAATACACACCCTTTTCCTCAAAGATTGACTGCCCAGGAGAGAAGCAAATATGCTCCCCAGCTGTCAAAGCTCAGAGCCTTTATGGCCAACGGTTTAACAGGGGTTGATCTCGCTCGCTGTTGGATATCATGGAGCATACTGCCCCTTAGTCAGCGCTCCGGTTTGATGTGCGAGTATACTGACAGTGTTGATGACCCACTGCGACATTCAAAACTCCAGCTCTTCGATGAAGAAATCATAGAGGCTGTGCATAAGATACTGAATGAACCGGAACACGTCTGCGCTAGAACCGGCCTGCTTCCCTTATGTACCACCAACAAACCGCCAGCTGTAAGACTTTGATTTTTCTCTTTGCTGAATCTGTTATTGATATGTCTGATCATTGTTTTTAATATCAGTGTCTGCATAATCAGGGCAATGATCCGTTTTGGAGCAAAAAACTGCCGCAGGAGAAACCAGAAAAACCAGACAAACCGGAAAGAGCAACCTGGCAAAAGACTAAAGCTGTGAAGAAGACTGCCCACAGGAAAAGAACCACTGCATCTTCTAATCTGGCTGCTGATGATGATGTGGATAATCCGGACTTTGAGGTAGAGCTTGACTCACTTGGTTTATTTTTCATGCGTCTTATTGATGATGATATTTGTCAGGATGATGCCGAAGCCAGCCACGCGGATGTTGCAGAGGTAATTATTCTCTCTTCCGATTCAGAAACTTTGCCTTCACAAAAAATCCGCCAGGCAAACCGGAAAGTTAAATTTTCTCATCCTCTTGCTTATTTGGATCCTAAATTTCTTATGAAGACCCAACAACACGAAGCTCGTCGCACAACCCGGCATAGCGGCCAGGTAGTTACCTCCGCCGGTTTACCGAATAGTCCGGTTCGGAAACGCCATTCAGAGGTCTCTAATTTGCTTGTCAGTGCTTGTCCTAAAGCGGGCTGCTTTCGTCAACCTCTTAATCCGTCTGACTCCGATTACCAGGTTACTTCCCACTCATCTTCTGGTGAGTCCTCGGCTACTCAGCTCCCACCGCTTAAAACGGTGCTTGGGTAAGCTATACTTATTGTGATGTTTGCAGTACATCGCCTTAGAACATATGCTGTATTTGATTTTATTATTCTTCTCAGGGCCAAACATAGGCTAAGCAAGAAAGCCCGCCTGGACAAAGCGGCCGAAGAAGATGTCGTTCTTGAAGCAGACAAGACACCCAATGCTGAAGCGGCTATTCCTGAGGATATTCCCAACGATCCACCGCAGCAAGATGATGATCTTATTGCCAAAGAGAGACCTACTCATACCTCAGGTCCTATCCATCAGCCCACAGGTTCCATCCGGATTGAAAGCTCCACCGGTCCAGCAAAACCTACCGACAAGCCAACAGCTCTAGTGCAAACCGGCGGTACCAAGGATGATGAGGTTGTCATTACTGGCACTGGCCATATTGAGCCAAGCAATCCTGTCGCTTTATCCAAACATTCTGCCAAGGAAGAATTTGCTGCCTTTGGCAAAGGCAAGTGGAACGCTGATCTGATGACTTACGCTGCTCTGAACGCCCAAGATATCCATTCCGGCTATCTGAACCGGCTGTATACCAGCCGTGACTATGAAGCCGGTCTAGTTAATATGATGAAAGATAAATATGAGGTAACTTCCATATGCTCCTTCCTGCTTGTATGCTTCCATTCTTGCTGACTCTCCTAGCCCCCAAGGGCCGGTTTGAAATATTCTTTCAAACCGAGACTTAATAATATAAATCTTGATGCTTTGAAATTTGCGGATGTAGCCCCCAAGGGCCGGTTCAACTTAGCGTAGTTAAACCGGTACTTTAAGTAATTGAAACTGCCGCATCAGAATATATATGATCAAATAGCCATTAGGCCCCAAGTGCCAAGTTGAATACTTGTATTGATCTTGGGACTTTGTAAACAATTGAAAGACGAAGATCGAATATGCATTAGCCCCCAAGTGCTAAGCGCATAACTTGTTATGTGGTTGGTACTTGAATCCTTCTACCGATTTTTTGAAACATATATCTGTATGCATGCAGGCGGAGCTGAAGACGAAAGAAAACCAAGTCATCGATCTTCAAGAAAACTTGAAAACCCAACAGGCTAAAACCTCCAAAGCAAAAGAGGAATTGGCCAGTGCTTTAAGCGCCATGGAACAACTTAAGGAGAACTTCAAGAAGAAACGGGTGGATTGGGCCACTGAAAAGTCCGCTTTGATCAAACGAGCAGAGGATGCCGAGGCTGCACTACAACCAGTGACAGATGAACTAACCAGCATAAAGCGGCACGTTCATGCCATGACCATTGCTATCTTTGGTAAGCCAGCTTGCCTTCTGAATTGGCTCTGCCTTCTTACAGAGTCACCGGTTTATTAACCCTTTATGGTATTTCAGGGACACGCATTGGTCACTTGGGGTCAGATGTGCGGAACAAATTGAAAGCCGCCTATACATTGGTTGAACAATTGTATACTGGTGCCCAGCGGATCATCTGTACCGCGTCTCATAACAAACCAGCGCCCACTTTGATTCAAGATACTCTGATGAAACTGTCAGTGCTTCCTGCCCGGGTTGAAGAGCTGAAGAAATCTGCTGCTCGAACCGGTGCAATCAATGCCTTAATCCGGGCAAAAGCCTGGGTGCCGGATTTTGATCCTATTGAAGCGGCTCAGGGCTATCCCAGCTTGAAGGAAGATGGGTCAGAATTTGGTGAAGCGGATCTGCGAGCAATAAACCGGGAGGTACGTCCACTAGCTTGTCAGTTGGCTGAGGAAGCAGACTTGTCTCATTATCAAGCGCAATATGACAGCCAGAACAAGCGAATAGCTGCACCAATCCATGAATCGGAAAATCTGATCCCTCCAATCCATAAGCATACTTACGCTCCCGATATTGACCCGTCATTGCTGATCCATGATGAAGCCGTTTTTCAAGCATTAATGGGAATCGACTGGACAACTGTGGAATTCCAGCCACTGGGTAGAGAAACGGAAGCTGAAGCGACGCAGGATGACCCACAACCATCAGGCCAGGCTGGTGACCAAGCTTGAACCGGAAGCCGGTTTTAAAACTGCCTCTCCTTTGTGAAAAACAATTATATTATTATGGGCACCATGTTGCCTTGTGATAGGCTAGCTGATACCTTTGATGTTGATATGCCTTCGTGCATAACTTGTTCTTCCTGTGGTACTGAACTTTCCAAAACACTTTCTGAAATGAGAAATTCGTCAAGTGCCACCACGGTTGTACCGTCAGGCGGAATATGATGTCTGTATATATGAAATCAAAACGTCCAAAACAAAATTTTAAGTATATGATCAAATTTTTGAGATACATAATACCTGCCATCATTGAGTGTGAAGTTGGCTTGGCAAATCTTGAAGCGGAGTTTTGCAAACCCACACTGTTGGAGGAGATAACAGCTCCTGTATATATATATATATATATATGATGCTGGTTTACCATGTAAACCGTGCCGGGTTATAATAAACACCGTGTTACTCCATAAGAGGATGTTAACAACAAGGATCAAACCGGACAAATAGTCTCCGGATTGACGTGAACTGTGTTCCGTCAATTGATTGGTTAAAAAACTTTGTCGGTTTAAAAAACACAATGAAAAGCAAAAAACCCCCCTTCAAAGAAAAGTGTGAAGCAAAAGCAACGACAAAACCGTTTGCCATAAAAGGTTTATTTAAGCTGATCAAATGGCGTTACCATGGCCAAACACGACCAAGCTCCCGTTAGGTGTAACTATGGTTCTAGTCAGCCAGGTCCCCAAATGAAACCGTGGCATTTATGCCGACCAAATGGCATGGTCATGGTTCGGGTTCGACCAAGCCCCCAAGTGATTCTGTGGCCTTAGGACGATCAAGAGGCATGACTGGTTCAGACATGACCAAGTCCCCAAGTGATCTGGTGGCTCTCGCCTATCAAGAGGCATGGTATTGGTTCGGACACGACCAATCCTCCAAGTGATATAACACGATGCTTTTAGCAAAGCGAACTCAAGGGGTAAACCGGAAGCCGCTGTAAAACAACTCCGTGTAACCACACATGATGTAAAAGAACAGATACCCCGCTTTAGCTGAGGTTCCGGTTTATTATAGTTAATATATACATCATTGTAATATGTACATAAGTAGAACCAATGGCTAAGGTATAATAAGGCCGAAGATGAGCTATGTTCCATGGCATGTTGGTCTCCTCCTCTGATGTACGTGAGTCCTTATATTCTCGAATATCGATCAGATAGTATGACCCGTTGTGCAGATTCTTGCTGACCATGAAAGGCCCCTCCCAAGGTGGGGATAACTTATGCATACCAGTCTGATCTTGGATGAGCCGAAGCACCAAATCTCCCTCCTGAAAGGTTCTGGTTCTGACCCGGCGACTGTGATAACAACGAAGATCCTGCTGGTAAATCGCCGATCGGGCGGCTGCGATGTCACGCTCTTCATCCAACCGGTCCAAAGCATCTTGCCGTGCTGTCTCATTGTCCGCTTCAATATAAGCCGTTACACGAGGTGAATCATGACGGATATCACTGGGGAGAACTGCCTCCGCTCCATAAACCATGAAGAACGGTGTATACCCTGTTGATCTATTGGGCGTTGTATTGATGCTCCATAGCACAGATGGTAATTCTTCTACCCAACAACCCGGCGTTCTCTACAAAGGAACCATGAGCCGGGGCTTGGTACCTCTCAGGATCTCTTGATTAGCTCTTTCTGCTTGACCATTGGACTGTGGATGTGCCACTGATGAAACGCCGAGCCGGATGTGCTCCCGTTCGCAGAACTCCTTCATAGCACCTTTGGACAAATTGGTACCATTATCTGTGATAATACTATGTGGAAAGCCAAACCGGAAAATCACCTTTTTGATGAACTGAACCGCCGTGGCCGCATCACACTTGCTAACAGGTTCTGCCTCCACCCACTTTGTAAACTTGTCTACCGCCACCAGGAGGTGGGTCTTCTTATCTTTGGACCTTTTGAAAGGCCCAACCATATCCAGCCCCCAAGTCGCAAACGGCCAAGTAATTGGAATCATTCTCAATTCTTGAGCCGGTACATGAGCACACCTTGAAAACCTTTGGCAACCATCACATCGTCTGACCAGATCCTCTGCATCAGCATGAGCAGTTAACCAATAAAAACCATGGCGAAATGCTTTAGCCATCAGAGACTTTGAACTGGCGTGGTGACCACAATCTCCTTCGTGGATCTCACGCAAAATTTCACGGCCTTCTTCAGGAGACACGCAGTGTTGAGAAGCTCCTGATATACTGCAATGATGCAACTCACCGTTGATGATAGCCATGGACTTGGATCGCCGGATTATCTGCCGAGCTAGAATCTCATCCTCTGGCAACTCACCCCGGTTCTTGTACGCCAGGTAAGGAAGCGTCCAATCTGGAATAACATGAAGAGCCGCCACCAATTGAGCCTCCGGATCAGGAATAGCCAAATTCTCTTCACCAGGGATCTTGACCGACGGGTTGTGCAGCACATCCAGAAAAACATTGGGTGGGACCGGTTTGCGCTGAGAGCCCAGCCGGCTTAAAGCGTCTGCCGCTTCATTTTTCCGTCGATGCACGTGGTCCACCTGATAGCCTTTGAAATAACCTGCGACAGTATCCACCTCACGACGATATGCTGCCATGAGTGGGTCCTTGGAGTCCCAAGTGCCAGACACTTGCTGAGCCACAAGGTCCGAGTCACCGAAGCACTTAACTCGACTTAGATTCATCTCCTTAGCCATCCGGAGACCATGGAGCAAGGCTTCATACTCAGCTGCATTGTTAGTACAAGGGAACATTAAACGGAGAACATAACAAAACTGATCACCTCGTGGGGAAGTTAATACGACTCCAGCCCCCGAGCCTTCCAACTGCCTGGATCCGTCAAAATGGATGGTCCAATATGTATGATCTGGCTTTTCTTCAGGTGCTTGCATTTCCGTCCAATCATTGATGAAATCAACAAGTGCTTGAGACTTAACCGCTGGCTGAGGCACATACTTCAAACTTTACGGCCCCAGCTCTATGGCCCACTTTGCAATCCGGCCAGTTGCTTCCCGGTTCTGGATGATATCTCCCAAAGGAGCAGAACTGACCACCGTAATTGAGTGCCCTTGGAAATATTGTTTAAGCTTCCGGCTTGCCATAAAAACTCCATACACCAGCTTCTGCCAATGCGGATACCTTTGCTTGGACTCAATGAGCACCTCGCTGATATAATAGACCGGACGTTGAACCGGATGCTCCTTACCTGCCTCCTTTCGCTCCACCATAATAGCTACGCTGACCGCCCGAACATTAGCAGCAACATATAGCAGTAACGGCTCCTTGTCAATGGGAGCGGCAAGCACAGGCGGATTGGCCAATTGCCGCTTTAAGTCCTCAAATGCTTCATCAGCAGCAGAACTCCAGACAAACTGATCCGTCTTTTTCAACATCTGATACAAAGGGATTGCCTTCTCACCCAGGCGACTGATAAACCGGCTTAGCGCAGCAATCCGGCCTGCCAGGCATTGAACATCGTTGATACACTTCGGTTTAGCCAGGGAGGTGATAGCCGTGATCTTCTCCGGATTAGCCTCAATTCCCCTGTTAGACACTAGAAAACCCAATAGCTTGCCCGCCGGTACACCAAAGACACACTTGTCCAGATTAAGCATCATCTTGTATGTTCTCAGGTTATCAAAGGTTTCCTTCAAATCATCAATCAGAGTCTCCTTCTCCCTGGATTTAACCATGATATCATCCATGTAAGCATGTACATTACGGCCAATTTGCTTGTGAATACAATTTTGTACACACCGTTGGTAAGTTGCCTGGGCACTCTTGAGCCCGAAGGGCATAGACACATAGCAGAAGGCTCCAAAGGGAGTTATAAATGATGTCTTCTCCTGGTCCTTAACTGCCATTTTGATCTGATGATAGCCAGAATACGCATCCAAAAAACTTAAACGCTCACAACCCACCGTAGCATCAATAATTTGATCAATACGAGGGAGGGCAAAAGGATCTGCTGGACAAGCTTTATTAAGATCTGTGTAATCCACACACACGCGCCAGGTGCCATTTTTCTTGAGGACCAGCACCAGATTGGCAAGCCACTCAGGGTGAAAAACTTCAACAATAAAGCCAGCTGCTAAGAGCCTGGCTACCTCTTCTCCAATCGCCTTGCGTCTTTCTTCGTTAAACCGGCGGAGGAACTGTTTCACCGGTTTATATTTAGGATCCACATTAAGTGTGTGCTCAGCGAGTTGCCTCGGTACACCAGGCATGTCGGAGGGCTTCCATGCAAAAATGTCCCGATTCTCACGGATGAACTCGATGAGCGCGCTTTCCTATTTCGGATCCAAGTTGGCACTGATGCTGAACTGCTTGGACGAATCGCCAGGTACGAAGTCAACAAGCTTAGTTTCTGCTGCCGATTTGAACTTCAGGGCCGGATCATGCTCCGTAGTTGGCTTCTTCAATGGAGTCATGTCCGCCGGATCAACATTGTCTTTATAGTACTTCAACTCCTCAGTGGCACAAACCGACTCTGCATAAGCCGCATCTCCTTCCTCGCATTCCAAAGCGATTTTGCGGCTTCCGTGAACCGTTATTGTCCCCTTGTGACCCGGGATCTTGAGCTGCAAATACACATAACAGGGCCGAGCCATAAACTTGGCGTAGGCCGGTCGCCCAAACAGGGCATGATATGGACTTTGGATTTTCACCACTTCAAACGTCAGTGTCTCCGACCTGGAATCATGATCATCCCCAAAGGCCAGTTCCAGAGCTATCTTACCAATGGGATATGCTGATCTGCCAGGCACTACACCGTGGAATACTGTATTAGACGGTTTGAGATTCTTATCTGTTAGTCCCATACGACGGAAGATCTCATAGTACAGGATGTTAATGCTGCTCCCTCCATCCATGAGCACCTTGGTGAACTTATAACCTCCCACCTGAGGCGCCACCACCAGAGCCAACTGACCTGGATTATCGACCTGGGGTGGGTGATCCTCTCTGCTCCATATATTGGCTGTTCAGACCAACGTAGATAACGGGGTATGGCCGGTTCAACAGAGTTGACTGCCCGCCTCTGAACCTTCCGGTCTCGCTTGTCCAAGCTAGTGGTGAAGACATGGTACTGCCCACTACTCAACTGCTTTGGGTTGCTCTGGTAACCTGACTGTTGCTGCTGTTGGTTGTAACCACCCTGGTTGTTCTGACTATTTTGACCATTATGTCCGCCCGGATTACCATTAAATCCTGAACCAGAACTTCCTCCACCGTAACCTGGCCCGGATCCTGAGCCACCGCCAGATTCGTGATCATATCGGAAATTATTAGAATTCTTGAACTCCTGCATAATAAAGCAATCCTTCCAAAGGTGGTTTGCTGGCACCTCCTTCGTCCCATGTCTTGGACAGGGCTGGCTTAGCAGATAGTTTAGGCGGTTTGGGTTAGGGTTGGGTGCTCCATTACGATTTTTTGGCCTACCCTTGCGTCACTAGCCATTGTCCTGTGCGTTGGTATTAGCCACAAAGTCCATGTTACCATCCGCTTTACGCTTGCCTCCTCCGCCATTGCCTACCCAGTGATGCTGCTGACCTTTGGAGCTGCTGTTCTTCTTCCCTTTCCTTGTCTTGTCATCATCAGATTCGGGATCCTTGGTACTATCAGAATCAGCATATTTCACCAAAGCGTCCATGAGGGTCCCCATGTCGGTGCAATGACGTTTCATCCGTCCCAATTTTAACTTCAGGGGCCCAAACCGGCAGTTGCCTTCTAGGGTTAATACTGCGGTGTCAGCGTTGATGCGGTCTGAGGAGTGCAACACTTGTGAAACCCGGAGCACCCAATGAGTCGTTGATTCTCCTTCCTCCAGGACGCATGCAGCTAAGTCCACTATCGACATAGGCTGTTTACAGGTATCCTTGAAATTGCTGATAAACCGGGCTCGTAATTGGGCCCATGAACTGATAGAATTAGCTGGCAAGCTTTTTAACCAAGTACGGGCCGTTCCTTCAAGCATCATGGTGAAGTATTTCGCCCACACCGTGTCATCCACATCAAGCATCTCCATGGCCATCTCATAGCTCTCCACCCATGTCTCTGGAGGTTGATCCGCCGTGTAATTTGGTACCTTGCGCGGGCCTTTGAAATCCTTGGGCAGGCACACGTTGCGTAAAGCGGGGATAAGGCAAGGCACCCCCAAAGAACTAGAAGTAACACCAGGTTCAATCGAGATGGTTGGACGAACCGGCGTGAGCTGCCAAGCCTGATGCTGTGCGGCTAACTCGGCCTCCCTGCGCGCTCGGGCCCGGTTCACCACTTCCTGAGCGTCATCAGCACCACCCGTCGGGTTGTTGCCACGGGGTGCTCCACGTCGTTCATTACTCGACACTGCTGGTTCATCCATATGTTTGCTATAGCTCCGGCTTGGACGGGGGGTCGAGTGGATCCGGTCGCGGCTGTACGAGTACGCTTCCTGTTGGGCCAAAGCTGTCCTCAGAAGTTCCTTGACCCGTCGCGTCTCTACTGCCTGCGGTGAGTCACCTTCAATTGGAATGGCCTCCAGCCGTGCAGCAACGGCAACAAGATTATCCATTGGGTTGGAGTAGTGACCCAGAGGTGTTAAAGCATCCTGAGGTATAACGATGTTTTGACGAGGCGGGTCCATCTGACGAGGCTGAACCGGTGCACCGGTCCCAGGGGCTTCTGCCCGGTTCCCCTCCAGCGGATTGCCGGCTCTTGGTCCTGGAGTGTTGAAAAGGTCTCTGGCCTCGAAACCGGAGGTAAGCGGGATCGGTGCTTCCTCCTCATGACTTCATGTGACGCGCTCTGGTCCAACATAAGCCTGTAGGCCTGTGCGTCTAAAGCGGCCCGCTCTGCAGCCATCCTGGTGTCCTCAGCCGCCAGATCCGCCTTGGCCTGGGTGATCTGTTCCTTTACCTTTGCAATCTCCGTGTTGTGAACGTCCTGATCTGGCAGATTAACTTCCGCCATAAGCACAGCCAACGCATCAAATAGTTCTGATAGAACCTGAGCCGGCGGGCGCACAGGGCCTCCTGCCCCGGCAGCCGTCGCCGCTGCTGAACCGGAGATCGTTGCCGCAGCTGTCGAAGAATGAAGCGCTGCTTGTGTTCCGGCCAAGAATATTCCAACCCAGTTGGGCAGATTAGAGGGGTCCAGAATACTGTCACCATCGGAATAGCTCCCAATCCGGCCATCTTGTAGCTGGTAAAGAGATTCGGTTTCTCCGGTCGAAGATTCATCACCGGAACAAATGACAGTCGCCCTGCGAAATTCCGATCCGTCCTCATAACTTCCTCCATGGATGACTCCCACGAAGGCACGCTTCATGGCGGATTGCGCACGCTGAGCCGTCTCGACGAGGTCGGTGCAGATGTCCGGCTCAGGGCCCGGTTCACCGATCTTGCCAATGAAAACGTGAATGCTACCAAAGGGGACCCGGTACCCGTACTCAATTGAGCCGGCCTCGGGGCCCCAGCCTGCGTCGTCGATGTAGAGCTTGCCGCGACGACCATTAGTCATCCGGCCTACAGCATAGCCCTCGAGTCCTTCAAAGAGGCCCTCCAAGAACCGGAAACCATCATGCGATTGCCCCACGGTGGGCGCCAACTGTCGTGGTTTTGTCACGGCAGATGTCCTAGAGAAAGGACTTAATCTTGGAGCCATCGCGACGGGTTAGCTTGAAGGGGTTAAAGCGGACATGAGGACGCAAGAGAGTTTATACTAGTTCGGCCCCTTCGACGAAGGTAAAAGCCTACGTCTAGTTGTGATGGAATTGATGGGGTTTCGATGACTAGGGAGCAAACAAGCTTCGCCTATGTCTCGAGTTGTTGTCTCTCCTTGAACCGCCGCCGGGTCGTCCCCTTATATACACAGGTGACTCTCGTCGGCTTACGGAGTCCCAATACCGGCTCATAGATGTGTCCGGTTTGGTCTCTTCTTATTCCTAACTTACAATACAGGTTAACTACTAACGTCGGTTTACGGCTGCAGGCCTTGAGCCGACCATGGGCCTTGAGCCCTCCTCTGTCTTCTTGGGCTTTAACTTACTTAACTACTGACGAAGTTAACCTGGCCCAGATAGGCCGGTTTATGCCCAGTAGTAATATCCCCAACAGGTTGTCATTTGATTAACGGGATCACATCATTAGGAGAATGATGTGATTGACTTGATCCAGCTTAGCACTTGATCGTTTAGTTTGTTGCTATTGCTTTCTTCATGACTTATACATGTTCCTATGACTATGAGATTATGCAACTCCCGTTTACCGGAGGAACACTTTATGTGCCACCAAACGTCACAACGTAACTGGGTGATTAAAAAGGTGCTCTACACGTGTCTCCAAAGGTACTTGTTGGGTTGGCGTATTTCGAGCTTAGGATTTGTCACTCCGATTATCGGAGAGGTATCTCTGGGCCCACTCGGTAATGAACATCACTATAAGCCTTGCAAGCATTGCAACTAATGAGTTAGTTGCGGGATGATGTATTATGGAACGAGTAAAGAGACTTGCCGGTAACGAGATTGAACTAGGTATCGAGATACCGATGATCGAATCTCAGGCAAGTAACATATGGATGACAAAGGGAACAACGTATGTTGTTATGCGGTATGACCGATAAAGATCTTCATATAATATGTAGGAGCCAATATGGGCATCTAGGTCCCGCTATTGGTTATTGATCAGAGAGGTGTCTCGGTCATGTCTACATAGTTCTCGAACCCGTAGGGTCCGCACGCTTAACGTTCGTTGACGATATAGTACTATGAGTTATGTATGTTGTCGAATGTTGTTCGGAGTCCCGGATGAGATCACGGACATGACGAGGAGCTCCGGAATGGTTTGGAGGTAAAGATTCATATATTGGATGATATGGTTTGGCCAAGGGGTCAGGCCCATGGGGCTATAAGTCGGTGCAAAAGGAGTCTTGCGGAGGCCAGGGGGCCAAACGCCGGAGACCCTGGCGTCTGGCCCTGGGCCAGACGCCGAGGCCCATGGCGTCTGGGCCAGACGCCAAGGATTGTGGTGTTTGGTCCTGGAGTCCGAGTGGGACTCTTGCCTTTCAGGAAAAACCGACTTTGAGGAGGCTTTTGCTCCAAGTTTCGACCCCAGGGCTCAACAGATAAATAGAGGGGCAGGGCTAGCACCAAAGACACATCAAGAAACACCAAGCCGTGTCCCGGCAACCCCGTCCCCTCTAGTTTACCCTCCATCATAGTTTTCGTAGTGCTTAGGCGAATCCCTACGGAGAGTGTTCTTCACCAACACCGTCACCACGCCGTCGTGCTGCCAGAACTCATCTACTACTTCGCCCCTCTTGCTAAATCGAGAAGGCGAGGACGTCACCGAGCCGAAAGTGTGCAGAACTCGGAGGTGCCGTGCTTTCGGTACTTGGATCGGTCGGATCGTGAAGACGTACGACTACATCAACCGCGTTGATATAACGCTTCCGCAAACGGTCTACAAGGGTATGTAGACAACACTCTCCCCTCTCGTTGCTATGCATCACCATGATCCTGCGTGTGCGTAGGATTTTTTTTTGAAATTTCTACGTTCCCCAACAATGGCATCCGAGCCAGGTTTTATGCGTAGATGTCATATGCACGAGTAGAACACAAGTGAGTTGTGGGCGATATAAGTCATACTGCTTACCAGCATGTCATACTTTGGTTCGGCTATATTGTTGGATGAAGCGGCCCGGACCGACATTACGCGTACGCTTTCGCGAGACTGGTTCTACCGACGTGCTTTGCACACAGGTGGCTGGCAGGTGTCAGTTTCTCCAACTTTAGTTGAACTAAGTGTGGCTACACCCTGTCCTTGCGAAAGTTAAAACAACACCAACTTGACAAACTATCACTGTGGTTTTGATGCGTAGGTAAGAATGGTTCTTGCTAAGCCCGTAGCAGCCACATAAAATTTGCAACAACAAAGTAGAGGACGTCTAACTTGTTTTTGCAGGGCATGTTGTGATGTGATATGGTCAAGACATGATGCTAAATTTTATTGCATGAGATGATCATGTTTTGTAACCGAGTTATCAGCAACTGGCAGGAGCCATATGGTTGTCGCTTTATTGTATGCAATGCAATCGCCCTGTAATTGCTTTACTTTATCACTAAGTGGTAGCGATAGTCGTAGAAGCAATAGTTGGCGAGATGACAATGATGCTACGATGGAGATCAAGGTGTTGCGCCGATGACGATGGTGATCATGAAGGTGCTTCGGAGATGGAGATCACAAGCACAAGATGATGATGGCCATATCATATCACTTCTATTGATTGCATGTGATGTTTATCTTTTATGCATCTTATCTTGCTTTGATTGACGGTAGCATTATAAGATGATCCCTCACTAAATTATCTATGTATAAGTGTTCTCCCTGAGTATGGACCGTTGTGAAAGTTCTTCGTGCCGAGACACCACGTGATGATCGGGTGTGATAGGCTCTACGTTCAAATACAACGGGTGCAAAACAGTTGTGTAACACCCCGTATGTAACCTACCATATTTGTATTCCAACTCTTGCCTTTTCCGACGCTAAGTTATTTTTATTTCCTCGTTGTCGGGTTTTTGTCTTCGTGTGTTTTTGTATTTTTCATGCATCTCATATCATGTCATCATGTGCATTGCATTTGCATACGTGCTCGTCTCATGCATCCGAGCATTTTCCCCGTTGTCCGTTTTGCATTCTGGCGCTCCTATGTCCTCCGGTGTCCCTGTCTACCTCTTTTAGTGTGCGGGTGTTAAACGTTCTTGGATTGGACCGAGACTTGTCATGCGGCCTTGGTTTACTACCGGTAGACCGCCTGTCAAGTTTCGTGCCATTTGTACTTCGTTTGATACTCCAACGGTTAACCGAGGGACCGAAAAGGCCTCGTGTGTGTTGCAGCCCAACACCCCTTCAAAGTGGCCCAAAACCCACCTAAACCCCTTCCATCACCTAGGCCGTTCGATCACGATCGCGTGGCCGCAAACCGTGCTCAATTTGGAGCCTCCTAGCTCCCCGAAATTTTCGGGCAAACCCTAGTCCATCTCCCTCCTCCCGCAGCCGGACATGTCCGCCGGACGTCCGGACGCGTCCGCCGCCGCCCTCATCCAATAGGGATGCACCACATCGCCTGGGGCTGAGCCCCACTTCGCCGCCGCCGCCGCGCGGGCCCGCCAGGCCCAGCTCGGGCCCTCCCGCCGCCGACCGGGCCCGAGGCCATCGCCTCTCGTCTGCCCAAGGCCAGCGCCTCTCCTCCCCGCGCCGGCGAGCTTCGCCACCGGGCCGGCCCGCTCCGGCGACCTGGCCCCCGAGCCACCGGAGCCACTCGCCGACACCGCCGCCTCGACCATCACCGCCCCACCGCGCCGACCATCGCCGCCCCGGCTTCCTCTCCTTTCCCGGCGACCCCGAGCTCGACCCTAACTCCGGTGAACAGCTCCGGCGCCGACGAACCTCGGGAGGCGCGCTGCTACAGTGACCCGGCCGGATCCAGATCTGGATTTGAACTCGGTTGACTTTTGCCCCGAAACCCTAATTATTTTGCATACTTGGGCATGTCATAACTCTGCATCCGTGGCTCCGATTCATGCGTGTAGCATATCAAAATGTTCGTCTCGACGAGTACTTCATTGCATCATGTTCATTTGAGCTCATCTTGATGCCCTAAATGCTGTTGGAAGAGGGCTATGCAATGTTAGTTTCAGATTCTTATCAGCAATTGCTCTTTTGTCATTTTTGCCATGATTGATGTGTGCCTCCTATGAACTTGAGCTCTACATGTGTTTTTAAGTATGCCATGTCGTCTTTACAGGGGTGTATGCCATGTATTTTTGTGATCTTTGTGGTGACTAGAACAAGCATGCAAAGTAGCTTACTTAATGTTGCTGATTTCAAAGACTTAGAAATATTCCAAGTCATTGCACTGTCTATATTTTTATGCCATGTGTTCATGTTGATACCGAGTGATCCATGCCTCTTTTGAGCATGATCAGTAAGGATGTTTTGTAGATATTGTGGTGCTCTATCCATCCATGTCTTTGTTTGCATTTATGGAGCACCCTAGCTTGAGTCAATAGAGCTCTACTTCTGCTATAAAATGTTCCTGGCAGAATGTTTACATGTTAAGCATTTTTGCCGAGCTTGTTGTAGTTGATCCGTGCATGCTATGTTGTTGTTCTTGCCATGTTTAGCTTCTATGAAATGTCTACTTGCTGGGTGTATGCTTAGTTTGTCATGCAATGCCTTGTGGTGAGTGCATCGAGCTCGTAAACATGCCTACTTGATATCTGTTTTGCCATGTTCCAGTTTTCTACCAAGTCTGAATTTGTTAACGATAACTGCTATGTTCACATGGTTGCCATTGTTTTTTCTGATCCCTTTTGGCTTATGGTCAGTAAGGGACTTTTGTTGTATGATTTGAGTAGCTTCAAGCCATACCTTGATTTGCCATGATATGTTCCTGTAGCATGTTGTTATCTTGCTCTAAACTTCGCTTCCTAATGTTAAATTCCTGACATGTTATTTTCACTAAGTCTGTAACCTGTAATCTTTTGCACTTTTGCCATGCTTGTTTGAGCTTGCTATTGAGTGAATTAGTCGTAGCTCAGTGTTCATCTTTTGTCAAGCATCTTGAGCGGATCCCTGCCATGTATTTTGTTGCTATGTTAGAGTGCTGTAGCATGTTGTTCTTGATGCATTTAGATGGCCTCGTGCTATTAATCACAAACCGATGCCATATTTGTTTTGCTTGCCATTTCCAATCCGTGCATCCGATTCCGGTGATCTTTATATCGATTTTGACCGAAATCAACTCCCCTTTCCAGTGGCACTCTTGGTTTTCCAAGTTGAGGCCAGGTTCAATCATTCCTTTCCGAATCATGCATATGCATCGCATATCGCATCCCGCATATCATGACATGTTTTGCATCATGTTGTTTGTGCATTGCACGTGGTTGATTGTGTCTCCCCTTGCGTGTGTTCTTGCTTTGGGTAGAGCCGGGAGACGAGTACGTGATCGAGGAGCCCGTTGAGTATGCTTACGAGGATCAAGTCAACTCAGAGAACTTTGTAGGCAAGATGACCATACCCTCGAAATCACTTCTATCTTTGCTTGCTAGATGCTCGCTCTTTTGCTATGCCTATTCTATGATACCTACCACTTTCTAATCATGCCTCCCATATTGCCATGTCAAACCTCTAACCCACCTTGTCCTAGCAAACCATTGTTTGGCTATGTTACCGCTTTGCTCAGCCCCTCTTATAGCGTTGCCAGTTGCAGGTGAAGATTGGAGTTTGTTCCTTGTCGGAACATGTTTATTGTTGGGATATCATTATTTTATCTTGTCTTTTTAATGCATCTATATACTTGGTAAAGGGTGGAAGGCTTGGCCTTATGCCTGGTGTTTTGTTCCACTCTTGCCGCCCTAGTTTCCGTCATACCGGTGTTATGTTCCTTGATTTTGCGTTCCTTACACGGTTGGGTTATAATGGGAACCCCTTGACAGTTCGCCTTGAATAAAACTCCTCCAGCAATGCCCAACCTTTGTTTTACCATTTTCCACCTAGCCTCTTTTTCCCTTGGGTTCCGTGGACTCAAGGGTCATCTTTATTTAAACCCCCCTGGGCCAGTGCTCCTCTGAGTGTTGGTCCGACCGAGTAGACTGCGGGGCCACCTCGGCGAAACTTGAGGGTTGGTTTTACTCGTAGGATGACTCATCCGAGTGTGCCCTGAGAACGAGATATGTGCAGCTCCTATCGGGATTTGTCGGCACATTCGGGCGGCTTTGCTGGTTTAGTTTTACCATTGTCGAGATGTCTTATAATCGGGATTCCGAGTCTGATCGGATTGTCTTGGGAGAAGGAATATCCTTCGTTGGCTGTGAGAGCTTGTGATGGGCTAAGTTGGGACACCCCTGCAGGGATTTGAACTTTCGAAAGCCGTGCCCGCGGTTATGGGCAGATGGGAATTTGTTAATGTCCAGTTGTAGAAAACCTTAAACTTAACTTAATTAAAATGAATCAACAGAGTGTGTGGCCATGATGGTCTCTTTTCGGCGGAGTCCGGGAAGAGAACACGGTCTCGTGTTATGCTTGATCGTAGGTTGTTCTAGGATCACTTCTTGATCATAGTTCATCGACCGTGCCTTTGCCTCCTCTTCTCACTCTCATTTGCGTATGTTAGCCATCATATATGCTAGTCGCTTGATGCAGCTCCACCTCATACCTTTACCCTACCTATAAGCTTAAATAGTCTTGATCACGAGGGTGTGAGATTGCTGAGTCCCCGTGACTCACAGATTCCTTCCAAAACCAGATGCAGGGACCGATGATGCCATTCCAGATGATGTGACCGAGCTCAAGTGGGAGTTCGATGAAGACTCACGTCGTTACTACGTTTCTTTTCCAGACGATCAGTAGTGGTGCCCAGTTGGGGCGATCGAGGACTTTGTCGCATTTGGGGTTGTCTTTATTTTGGTTCCGTAGTCGGACCTTGAGTGTATCTGGATGAATGTAATGATATTTATGCTATTTGTGTGACGTGGCGAGTGTAAGCCAACTATGTATCTTTTCCCTTATTTATTACATGGGTTGTTGTGAAGATTACCTCACTTGCGACATTGCTTTCAATGCGGTTATGCCTCTAAGTCCTGCTTCGACACGTGGGAGATATAGCCGCATCGAGGGCGTTACAAGTTGGTAATCAGAGCCTTCCCCGACTTTAGGAGCCCCCTGCTTGATTGAATTGTTTCATTGTTGAGTCTAGAAAAATGTTTTGAGTCATTTAGGGTTATATATATATCGGAGAGTAGGATTCTTTTTACTCCTCAGTCCCTTCGTCGCTCTGGTGAGGCATCTTGACGTAGAGTTTTGACTCTTCTCTTCTCAAATTTCACTAAAAAAATTAGGATCACGCGGGTATCTTGGAATCGTTCTGATGGTTTTGTGATGAGAACATTGTTCTTGGTGCCTCCTGACATTTAGGGGTTGTGGCAGTGTCCCGGGGAGTTGAGCTCCAAGGTGTTGTCGTCACAATTTTATCGTTGCAATTCTAGAATACCTGAGTTTCGCCGACATCGAAAATCTCTTTTATGCAGTTGTTGGTGAGATAACCTCGACGCCACCCAGTACTGAGGCGGGAGTTCGGGAGTATCGCCATAACTCGTATAATGGATGCTTTTCGAAGGTTGAGGTAAATGATTTCCGAAGGTTTCTTGGTTATGTGTTGAAGGATGGATACAGCTGGATGTAGGATTTGCTAGCTTTGGGTGAGATATTATGCTTCCCCTGTATCCCCAACACCTGATTGCATAACCGGAAAGGTTCGGGAGTTTCATAGGTGGGAATTCATGTAGCTCTAGTATTTCTTCCGCGGATATTCGGTTTGTGATTGGGTAATCCTCACCAAGTATTTGTTCATATCCATACCTTGTTGTTTTATTCTTCTACCTATATCTAAGTGGCTTCTCAATTTATGGAAGTGTGACCATTTCAATTGGAATGCAATCGTTCATTTTGTTCAGATGTGAAGACTATATGTTGCAATTTCGATCCATTTGATTCAGCTTGAATATATGTCTGTCAAGATGCTAACGGATGTCAACCCCTCCAGGATGGCTCCTCCAATGCGTACGACTCCGAATCCTAATCCTCCACCACCACCTCCACCTCCAGAGGCATGGAAAGTTGTGATGGCCGCTACCAATGCAAACACGCAGCTGATCATGCAACTCTTGCAAGAGCGCAACCAAGGCCATGGCAACAATCAGAATCAGTTTGCTACACTCAACCAGTTCCTCGCAAACCAGCCAAAGACCTTCAGCAACTGTGTCGAGGCCTCAGACGCTGATGATTGGCTCGTGGATATCTGCAAGCATTTCGAGTGCAGTAACGTCAGACCTGAGGACTTTGTCAAGTTTGCCTCCTTCCAACTCAAAGACCAAGCTGCAGAATGGTTTCAGCAATACAAAGATTCTAGAGGAGGTTGTGTGATTACCTGGGATGAATACCGTCAAGACTTCAAAGCTCACCACATTCCTCAGAGTGTTGTTGAGAGCAAGCGTGAGGAATTCCGCAACCTGAAGTAAGGCAGTTTGTCTGTTTACCAGTATAACATCCTGTTCCAGAGGATCGCTCGTTTCTCCAAGCAAGACGTCCTAGACGAGAAGAGCATGATTTATCAGTTCAGGGGTGGCCTCAGAGAAGATCTCCAACTAGCTCTCGTGCTTTTCGAGCCAAAGAAGTACGATGAGTTCTACAATATGGCACTGAAACAAGAGACTGCTCAACTCAAGTGTGATGCTTCCAAGAAGCGAGTCAGAGATGCAACTCCTTCTTCCTCAACTCAAGTGGCAACTAAGCAGCAAAAGTATTGGCTCCCTCCTCCTCCGTTCCGTTAGCCTTATCAGCAGAAGAGCAAAGGTGGCAATGGATCTTCCCACCCACCCAACCTAGGCTTTCAGAACAAGACTTCATCTCAAGCTCCAAGATCAAGTGCTCCGTATCACCGTCCGCTTTCAGAGGTCACGTGCAACAAGTGTCAGCAGAAGGGTCACTATGCCAACAAATGCTTCAATCAGAGGCGTCTTCCTCCTCCTCCTGTGAGATCTGCTAGCAATGCAGTGGTCAAGCATAATCCCAAGCACGCCAAGGTCAACTTGATGAACGCAGCTCAGGCAGAGGACTCGTCAGATGTGATTATGGGTAACCTTCTTGTTAACAATGTTCCTGCAAAAGTACTTTTTGATATTGGTGCATCGCATTCTTTCTTGTCATTCCCATTTGCATCGAAGCACAATGTTGACACTGAGGTTTTTCCCAAAGTCATGCAAGTTGTTTCTCCCGGCAAGCTTATGACTTCTAGTTTGGTTGCTCCCGATATCTCTATCACGTTGGGCGACTACAAGTTTCTGTCCTCTCCAGTGGTCCTTGGTAACTCGGATATTGATCTTATTCTCGGAATGGATTGACTTTCTAAGCACAAGGCTCAGCTTGATTGTGCTGCCAGGCAGATTCAATTGACACATTCGTCTGAGGATGTAATCGTCTTTGCCGCTCGTGATGATACCATTCGACTGTTTTCTCTCAACGAGAAGGGCGAGTTGGATGCCATCTCCCAGATTCCAGTCGTTTGCGAATATCAAGACGTCTTTCCAAAAGAGCTTCCAGGAATGCCTCCGCACCAGCCAGTTGAATTCATCATCGATCTTGAGCCTGGCACAGAACCTGTTTGCAAACGTCCTTACAAGCTTGGACCTGGAGAGTTGAAGGAGCCGAAGAAGCAACTCGATATTCAAGAGCGTATGGGTCTCATCCGACCAAGTTCTTCTCCATGAGGTTGTGGTGTTCTTTTCGTCAAGAAGAAGGATGGAATGGACCGACTTTGTGTCGACTACCGTCGATTGAACAAGAAGACCATAAAGAACAAGTACCCACTTCCCAACATCAATGAGCTATTCGAACAACTCAAAGGTGCTCAAGTATTCTCCAAGCTTGATCTCCGTATGGGCTATCATCAGAGTCGCATTCATGAAGAAGATATCCCCAAGACAGCGTTCAGAACAAGCTATGGTTCATATGAATACACTGTCATGTCTTTTGGCCTCGTCAACGCTCCTCCAACATTCTCTCGCATGATGAATTTCATCTTCAATGCCTACACAAATGACTTCATCTTGGTCTACCTCGATGACATTCTGGTCTTTTCCAAGAACAAGGAGGATCATGCCAAGCATTTGAGATTGGTATTGGATAAACTCAGAGAACATCAGTTCTATGCCAATTTTTCAAAGTGCGAGTTTTGGCTCGATGAGGTTCTCTACCTTGGGCATATCATCTCCGCCAAGGGCATAGCTATTAATTCTGAGAAGGTGTCTGCAATTGTGAATTGGGAACCACCTCAGAATGTGAAGCAACTCCGCAGCTTCCTTGGGCTCGCAAGTTATTGTCGAAGGTTCGTTGAGAACTTCTCAAAGATCATGAAGCCTCTTTCCAACCTTCTCTAGAAGCATGTGAAATATGTCTGGTCACCTGAATGTGACATCGCTTTCAACACCCTGAAAGAGAAGTTAGTCACTGCTCCAGTTCTGACTCCTCCTGATGAATCCAAACCGTTCGAGGTCTTCTATGATGCTTCCCTTCAAGGTCTTGGTGCAGTGTTGATGCAAGAGAAGAAAGTTGTGGCCTATACCACTCGCCAGTTGAAGCCCAACGAAAAGAACTACCCCACTCACGACCTCGAGTTGGCGGCAGTTGTCCATGCTCTTTTAACTTGGAGACATCTCTTATTGGGAAGAAAAGTGGACATCTTCACTGATCATAAGAATCTCAAGTACATCTTCACTCAGCCAAACCTCAACCTCAGGCAGACTCGTTGGGTCGAAATGATTCAAGAGTATAATTCGAGTATTGAATATACTCCAGGCAAGGCCAATGTAATTGCTGACACGTTGAGCGGAAAGGCTTACTGCAACAGTTTGATTCTCAAGCCTTACCAACCAGAGCTTTGTGAAGCTTTCCGCAAACTCAATCTTCAAGTTGTTCCTCAAGGATTTCTTGCCAACCTCCAAGTCTCTCCTACTTTGTAAGATCAGATTCGCGAGGCTCAACTTCTTGATTCTATGGTGAAGAAGGTGAAGATTGGGATTGCCAAGAGCCAACCTAAGTACAAGTGCTATCGTTTCGATGACAAGGATACTCTATTCTTCGAGGATCGCATTGTTGTGCCTAAAGGTGACCTTCATAAAGTCATTATGAACGAGGCTCACAATTCACTCCTCTCTATTCATCCTGGAAGTACAAAGATGTACCATGACCTCAAGCAGTCGTATTGGTGGACTCGAATGAAGCGCGAGATTGCTCAGTTCGTGAATGAATGTGATGTCTTCAGAAGAGTGAAAGCAGAACACCAAAGACCAGCTGGTCTCCTCCAACCTCTTGCCATTCCAGAATGGAAGTTTGACCATATTGAGATGGACTTCATGATTGGATTTCCAAAGTCCAAGCGTGGCAATGATGCTATCTTTGTTGTCATCAACAAACTCACTAAAGTGGCTCATTTTCTTCCTATCAAAGAATCTATCACAGCAGCTCAGTTGGCAGAGCTATATACCTCCAGGATTGTCTCTCTGCACGGCATTCCGTAGTTGATATCTTCAGATCGTGGCAGTATCTTCACCTCCATGTTCTGAGATTCTTTTCAGAAGGCCATGGGCACCAACATCCGCTTCAGCACAGTTTTTCATCCTCAAACCAGTGGCCAAGTCGAGCGAGTAAATCAGATTCTTGAAGATATGCTCAGGGCTTGTGTCATCTCTTTCGGTATGAAGTGGGAAGATTGTCTTCCATATGCCGAGTTCTCCTACAACAACAGCTTCCAAGCGAGTTCGGGCAAGGACCCTTTTGAGATTCTCTATGGCAGGAAGTGTCGTACTCCTCTTAACTGGTCAGAGACTAGTGAACGCCAACTCCTTGGCAATGACTTGATCACACAGGCTGAAGAAATGTGCAAAGTCATTCTTGAAAATCTGAAAGCTGCGCAATCGCGCCAGAAGAGTTACTATGATAGCAAGCATCGTGACTTGGATTTCGAGATCGAAGACCATGTCTACCTCCACGTCTCTCCAATGAAAGGTACTAGTCGCTTCGGTATCAAAGGGAAGCTTGCCCCTAGATATGTGGGTCCTTTCAAGATCATCAACAAAACAGGCAATCTCGCCTATCAACTTGAGCTTCCCTCCAACTTTGCAAACGTCCACGACATGTTTCATGTCTCTCAACTCTGCAAGTGTTTCAAGACTCCTGACCGCACCATCAACTTCGAAGAGATTGATCTCCAAGAAGACTTGTCTTATCGTGAGCACCCCGTTGCTATTCTTGAAGAAGCTGAGCGCAAGACTCACAACAAGTCTATCAAATTCCTGAAAGTCAAGTGGTCACACCATTCCGACCGTGAAGCCACCTGGGAACGCGAGGATCACCTCCTTTCTGAGTACCCAGAGTTTTTCCAGTCCTAGATCTCGGGACGAGATCCTTTCGTAGTGGTGGAGTGTTGTAACACCCCGTATGTAACCTACCATATTTGTATTCCAACTCTTGCCTTTTCCGGTGCTAAGTTATTTTTATTTCCTCGTTGTCGGGTTTTTGTCTTCATGTGCTTTTGTCTTTGTTATGCATCTCATATCATGTCATCATGTGCATTGCATTTGCATACGTGCTCGTCTCATGCATCCGAGCATTTTCCCCGTTGTCCGTTTTGCATTCCGGCGCTCCTATGTCCTCCGGTGTCCCTTTCTACCTCTTTTCGTGTGCGGGTGTTAAATGTTCTTGGATTGGAACGAGACTTGTCATGCGGCCTTGGTTTACTACTGGTAGACCGCTTGTCAAGTTTCGTGCCATTTGGACTTCGTTTGATACTCCAACGGTTAACCGAGGGACCGAAAAGGCCTCGTGCGTGTTGCAGCCCAACACCCCTTCAAAGTGGCCCAAAACCCACCTAAACCCCTTCCATCACCTAGGCCGTTCGATCACGATCGCGTGGCCGCAAACCGTGCTCAATTTGGAGCCTCTTAGCTCCCTCTACCTCTATATAAAGGCCACTCCCCGAAATTTTCGGGCAAACCCTAGTCCATCTCCCTCCTCCCGCAGCCGGACACGTCCGCCGGACGTCCGGACGCGTCCTCTGCCACCCTCGTCCAATAGGGACGCGCCACTTCGCCTGGGGCCGAGCCCACTTCGCCGACACCGCGCAGGCCCGCCAGGCCCAGCTCGGGCCCTCCCGCCGCCGACCGGGCCCGAGGCCATCGCCTCTCCTCCGCCCGAGGCCAGCGCCTCTCCTCCCCGCGCCGGCGAGCTTCGCCACCGGGCCGCCCCGATCCGGCGACCTGGCCCCCGAGCCACCGGAGCCACTCGCCGACCCCGCGGCCTCAACCATCGCCGCCCCGCCGCGCCGACCATCGCCACCCCGGCTTCCTCTCCTTCCCCGGCGACCCCGAGCTCGACCCCAACTCCGGTGAACACCTCTGGCACCGATGAACCTCGGGAGGCGCACTGCCATGTATTTTGTTGCTATATTAGAGTGCTGTAGCATGTTGTTCTTGATGCATTTAGATGGCCTCATGCTGTTAATCGCAAACCGATGCCATATTTGTTTTGCTTGCCATTTCCAATCCATGCATCCGATTCCGGTGATCTTTATATCGATTTCGACCGAAATCAACTCCCCTTTCTAGTGGCACTCTTGGTTTTCCAAGTTGAGGCCAGGTTCAATCATTCCTTTCCGAATCATGCATATGCATCGCATATCGCATCCCGCGTATCATGACATGTTTTGCATCATGTTGTTTGTGCATTGCACGTGGTTGATTGTGTCTCCCCTTGCGTGTGTTCTTGCTTTGGGTAGATCCGGGAGACGAGTACGTGATCGAGGAGCCCGTTGAGTATGCTTACGAGGATCAAGTCAACTCAGAGAACTTTGTAGGCAAGATGACCATACCCTCGAAATCACTTCTATCTTTGCTTGCTAGATGCTCGCTCTTTTGCTATGCCTATTCTATGATACCTACCACTTTCTTATCATGCCTCCCATATTGCCATGTCAAACCTCTAACCCACCTTGTCCTAGCAAACCGTTGTTTGGCTATGTTACCGCTTTGCTCAGCCCCTCTTATAGCGTTGCCAGTTGCAGGTGAAGATTGGAGTTTGTTCCTTGTTGGAACATGTTTATTGTTAGGATATCATTATTTTATCTTGTATTTTTAATGCATCTATATACTTGGTAAAGGGTGGAAGGCTCGGCCTTATGCCTGGTGTTTTGTTCCACTCTTGCCGCCCTAGTTTCCGTCATACCGGTGTTATGTTCCTTGATTTTGCGTTCCTTACATGGTTGGGTTATAATGGGAACCCCTTGACAGTTCGCCTTGAATAAAACTCCTCCAGCAATGCCCAACCTTGGTTTTACCATTTCCCACCTAGCCTCTTTTTCCCTTGGGTTCCGCAGACTCAAGGGTCATCTTTATTTAAACCCCCCTGGGCCAGTGCTCATCTGAGGGTTGGTCCGACCGAGTAGACTGTGGGGCCACCTCGGGGCAACTTGAGGGTTGGTTTTACTCATAGGATGTCTCATCTGAGTGTGCCCTGAGAACGAGATATGTGTAGCTCCTATCGGGATTTGTCGGCACATTCGGCGGCTTTGCTGGTTTAGTTTTATCATTGTCGAGATGTCTTCTAACCGAGATTCCGAGTCTGATCGGATTGTCTTGAGAGAAGGAATATCCTTCGTTGGCCGTGATAGCTTGTGATGGGCTAAGTTGGGACACCCCTGTAGGTATTTGAACTTTCGAAAGCCGTGCCCGCGGTTATGGGCAGATGGGAATTTGTTAATGTCCGGTTGTAGAAAACCTTAAACTTAACTTAATTAAAATGAATCAACAAAGTGTGTGGCCGTGATGGTCTCTTTTCGATGGAGTCCGGGAAGAGAACACGGACTCATGTTATGCTTGATCGTAGGTTGTTCTAGGATCACTTCTTGATCATAGTTCATCGACCGTGCCTTTGCCTCCTCTTCTCGCTCTCATTTGCGTATGTTAGCCATCATATATGCTAGTCGCTTGCTGCAGCTCCACCTCATACCTTTACCCTACCTATAAGCTTAAATAGTCTTGATCACGAGGGTGTGAGATTGCTGAGTCCCCGTGACTCACATATTCCTTCCAAAACCAGATGCAGGGACTGATGATGCCATTCCAGATGATGCGACCGAGCTCAAGTGGGAGTTCGATGAAGACTCACGTCGTTACTACGTTTCTTTTCCAGACGATCAGTAGTGGTGCCCAGTTGGGGCGATCGAGAACTTTGTCACATTTGGGGTTGTCTTTATTTTGGTTCTGTAGTCGGACCTTGAGTGTATCTGGATGAATGTAATGATATTTATGCTATTTGTGTGACGTGGCGAGTGTAAGCCAACTATGTATCTTTTCCCTTATTTATTACATGGGTTGTTGTGAAGATTACCTCACTTGCGACATTGCTTTCAATGCGGTTATGCCTCTAAGTCGTACTTCGACACATGGGAGATATAGCCGCATCGAGGGTGTTACAAGTTGCACCCGCGGAATACTCAGGTTAAACTTGACGAGCCTAGCATATAACAGATATGGCCTCGGAACATGGAGACCGAAAGGTCGAGCGTGAATCATATAGTAGATATGATCAACATAGTGATGTTCACCATTGATACTACTCCATCTCACGTGATGATCGGACATGGTTTAGTTGATATGGATCACGTGATCACTTAGAGGATTAGAGGGATGTCTATCTAAGTGGGAGTTCTTAAGTAATATGATTAATTGAACTTAAATTTATCATGAACTTAGTCCTGGTAGTATTAGCATATCTATGTTGTAGAGCAATAGCTCGTGTTTAGCTCCCCTGTTTTATTTTTGATATGTTCCTAGAGGAAACTAAGTTCAAAGATGTTAGTAGCAATAATGCGGATTGGATCCGTGATCTAAGGTTTATCCTCATTGCTGCACAGAAGAATTATGTCCTTGATGCACCGCTAGGTGACAAACCTATTGCAGGAGCAGATGCAGATGTTATGAACGTTTGGCTAGCTTAATATGATGACTACTTGATAGTTTAGTGCGCCATGCTTAACGGCTTAGAATCGGGACTTCAAAGACGTTTTGAACGTCATGGACCATATGAGATGTTTCAGGAGTTGAAGTTAATATTTCAAGCAAATACCCGAGTTGAGAGATATGAACTCTTCAACAAGTTCTATAGCTAAAAGATGGAGGAGAATAGCTCAAGCAGTGAGCATGTGCTCAGATTGTCTGGGTACTACAATCGCTTGAATCAAGTGGGAGTTAATCTTCCAGATAAGATAGTGATTGAAAGAATTCTCTAGGCACCATCACCAAGTTAGTAGAACTTCGTGATGAACTATAATATGCAAGGGATAACGGAAACGATTTCCAAGCTCTTCGTGATTCTGAAATCGATGAAGGTAGAAATCAAGAAAAACATCAATCGTTGATGGTTGAAAAGACCACTAGTTTCAAGAAAAGGAAAAAGGGAAGAAGGGGAACTTCAAGAAGAACAGCAAGTAAGTTGCTGCTCAAGTGAAGAAGCCCAAGTCTGGTCCTAAGCCCGAGACTAAGTGCTTCTACTGCAAAGGGACTGGTCACTGGAAGTGGAACTACCCCAAGTAATTGGCGGATAAGAAGGATGGCAAAGTAAACATAGGTATATTTGATATACATGTTATTGATGTGTACTTTACTAGTGTTTATAGCAACCCCTCAGTATTTGATACTAGTTCAGTTGCTAAGAATAGTAACTCGAAACGGGAGTTGCAGAATGAACAGAGACTAGTTAAGGGTGAAGTGACGATGTGTATTGGAAATGGTTCCAAGATTGATATGATCATCATCGCACACTCCCTATACTTTCAGGATTAGTGTTAAACCTAAAATAAATGTTATTTAGTGTTTGCGTTGAGCATGAATATGATTGGATCATGTTTATTGCAATACAGTTATTCATGTAAGTTAGAGAATAATTGTTGTTCTGTTTACATGAATAAAACCTTCTATGGTCATACACCCAATGAAAATGGTTTGTTGGATCTCGATCGTGGTGATACACATTTTCATAATATTGAAGCCAAAAGATGCAAAGTTAATAATGATAGTGCAACTTATTTGTGGCACTGCCGTTTAGGTCATATTGGTGTAAAGCACATGAAGAAAATCCATGTTGATGGGCTTTTGGAATCACTTGATTATGAATCAGTTGATGCTTGCGAACCATGCCTCATGGGCAAGATGACTAAGACTCGGTTCTCCAGAACAATGGAGCGAGCAAAAGATCTGTTGGAAATCATACATACTGATGTATGTGGTCCGATGAATATTGAGGCTCGCGGCAAGTATCATTATTTTCTGATCTTCACAGATGATTTAAGCAGATATGGGTATATCTACTTAATGAAACATAAGTCTGAAACATTTGAAAAGTTCAAAGAATTTCATAGTGAAGTTGAAAATCATCATAACAAGAAAATAAAGTATCTACGATCTGATCGTGGAGGTGAATATTTGAGTTATGAGTTTGGTCTTCATTTGAAACAATGCGGAATAGTTTCGCAACTCACGCCACCCGGAACACCACAGCGTAATGGTGTGTCCGAACGTCGTAAACCGTACTTTATTAGATATGGTGCGATCTATGATGTTTCTTACTGATTAACCACTATAGTTTTGGGGTTATGCATTAGAGACAGCTGCATTCACGTTAAAAAGGGCACCATCTAAATCCGCTGAGACGACACTGTATGAACTGTGGTTTGGCAAGAAACCAAAGTTGTTGTTTCTTAAAATTTGGGGTTACAATGCTTATAAGAAAAAGTTTCATCCTGATAAGTTCGAACCCAAGTCGGAGAAATGTCTCTTCATAGGATACCCAAAGGAGACTGTTGGGTACACCTTCTATCACAGATCCGAAGGCAATACTTTTGTTGCTAAATTTGGAGTTTTTCTAGAGAAGGAGTTTCTCTCGAAAGAAGTGAGTGGGAGGAAAGTAGAACTTGATGAGGTAACTGTACCTGCTCCCTTATTGGAAAGTAGTTCATCACAGAAAACGGTTTCTGCGACACCTACACCAATTAGTGAGGAAGTTAATGATGATGACCATGAAACTTTAGATCAAGTTGATACTGAACCTCGTAGGTCAACCAGAGTAAGATGCGCACCAGAGTGGTACGGTAATCCTGTTCTGGAAGTTATGTTACTAGACCATGGCGAACCTACAAACTATGAGGAAGCGATGATGAACCCAGATTCCGCGAAATGGCTTGAGGCCATGAAATCTGAGATGAGATCCATGTATGAGAACAAAGTATGGACTTTGATTAACTTGCCCAATGATCAGCGAGCCGTTGAGATTAAATGTATCTTCAAGAGGAATACGAACGCTAATAGTAGTGTTACTATCTACAAAGCTAGAATTGTCGCAAAAAGGTTTTCGACAAGTTCAAGGAGTTGACTACGATGAGAGTTTCTCACTCGTATCTATGCTTAAGTCTGTCCGAATCATGTTAGCAATTGCCGCATTTTATGAAATCTGGCAAATGGATAAACAAAACTGCATTCCTTAATGGATTTACTAAAGAAAGAGTGGTATATGATGCAACCAGAAGGTTTTGTCAATCCTAAAGGTGCTAACAAAATATGCAAGCTCCAGCGATCCATCTATGGACTGGTGCAAGCATCTCGGAGTTGGAATATACGCTTTGATAAGTTGATCAAAGCATATAGTTTTATACAGACTTGCGGTGAAGCCTGTATTTACAAGAAAGTGAGTGGGAGCACTACAGCATTTCTGATAAGTATATGTATGACATATTGTTGATCAGAGATAATGTAGAATTATTCTGCAAAGCATAAAGGAATGTTTGAAATGAGTTTTTCAAAGAAAGACCTCGGTGAAGCTGCTTACATATTGAGCATCAAGATCTATAGAGATGGATCAAGACGCTTGATAAGTTTTTCAATGATTACATACCTTGACAAGATTTTGAAGTAGTTCAAAATGGAACAGTCAAAAAGGAGTTATTTCCTGTGTTACAAGGTGTGAAGTTGAGTAAGACTCAAAACCCGACCACGGCAGAAGATAGAGAGAGAATGAAAGTCATTCCCTATGCCTCAGCCATAGGTTCTATAAAGTATGCCATACTGTGTACCAGACCTATTGTATACCCTGCCCTGAGTTTGGCAAGGGAGTACAATAGTGATCTAGGAGTAGATCACTGGACATTGGTCAAAAATTATCCTTAGTGGAATAAGGATATGTTTCTCGATTATGGAGGTGACAAAAGGTTCGTCATAAAGGGTTACGTCGATGCAAGTTTTCACACTGATCCAGATGACTCTAAGTCTCAATCTAGATACATATTGAAAGTGGGAGCAATTAGCTAGAGTAGCTCCGTGCAGAGCATTGTTGACATAGAAATTTGCAAAATACATACCGATCTAAATGTGGCAGACCCGTTGACAAAACTTCCCTCGCAAGCAAAACATGATCACACCTTAGTACTATTTGGGTATTAATCACATAGCAATGTGAACTAGATTATTGACTCTAGTAAACCCTTTGGGTGTTGGTCACATGACGATGTGAACTATGGGTGTTAATCACATGGTGATGTGAACTATTGATGTTAAATCACATGGCGATGTGAACTAGATTATTGACTCTAGTGCAAGTGGGAGACTGAAGGAAATATGCCCTAGAGGCAATAATAAAGTTATTATTTATTTCCTTATTTCATGATAAATGTTTATTATTCATGCTAGAATTGTATTAACCGGAAACATAATACATGTGTGAATACATAGACAAACAGAGTGTCACTAGTATGCCTCTACTTGACTAGCTCGTTGATCAAAGATGGTTAAGTTTCCTAACCATAGACATGAGTTGTCATTTGATTAACGGGGTCACATCATTAGGATAATGATGTGATTGACTTGACCCATTCCGTTAGCTTAGCACTTGATCATTTAGTTTGTTGTTATTGCTTTCTTCATGACTTATACATGTTCCTATGACTATGAGATTATGCAACTCCCGTTTACCGGAGGAACACTTTGTGTGCTACCAAACGTCACAACGTAACTGGGTGATTATAAAGGTGCTCTACAGGTGTCTCCAAAGGTACTTGTTGGGTTGGCGTATTTCGAGATTAGGATTTGTCACTCCGATTGTCGGAGAGGTATCTCTGGGCCCACTCGGTAATGCACATCACTATAAGCCTTGCAAGCATTGCAACTAATGAGTTAGTTGCGGGATGATGTATTACGGAACGAGTAAAGAGACTTGCCGGTAACGAGATTGAACTAGGTATTGAGATACCGACGATCGAATCTCGGGCAAGTAACATACCGATGACAAAGGGAACAACATATGTTGTTATGCGGTCTGACCGATAAAGATCTTCGTAGAATATGTAGGAGCCAATATGGGTATCCAGGTCCCGCTATTGGTTATTGACCAGAGAGGTGTCTCGGTCATGTCTACATAGTTCTCGAACCCGTAGGGTCCGCACGCTTAACGTTTGTTAATGATATACTACTATGAGTTATGTATGTTGGTGACCGAATGTTGTTCGGAGTCTCGGATGAGATCACGGACATGACGAGGAGCTCCGGAATGGTCCGGAGGTAAAGATTCATATATTGGATGATATGGTTTTGTAATGCCCTCGATGCGGCTATAGCTCCCACGTGTCGAGGCATGACTTAGAGGCATAACCGCATTGAAAGCAATGTCGCAAGTTAGGCAATCTTCACAACATCCCATGTAATATAGATAATAATAGGGGAGAAACATAGTTGGCTTACACTCGCCACGTCAATCAAAGTACATAAATAGCATTACAACATTCAAACACTCATGGCCCGACTACGGCGCCAAAAATAAAGATAAACCCAACATGCGACACGGTCCCGATCACCCCAACTGGGCACCACTACTGATCATTAGGGAAAGACATGTAGTATCGGCGTGAGTCCTCGTCGAACTCCCACTTGAGCTCAAGCGCGTCATCTGGAACGGAATCATCAGGCCCTACATCTGGTTTGGAAGTAATCTGTGAGCCACAGGGACTCAGCAATCTCGCACCCTCGCGATCAAGACTATTTAAGCTTAATAGGTAAGGCAAATAAAATATGTGGAGCTGCAGCAAGCGACTAGCATATATGGTGGCTATCCTATTCGCAAAAGAGAGCGAGAAGAGGAGGCAAAGCGCGAGCGACTAACTAGAGGGCATCCTGCGGCAAGCATTACTCCAACACCGTGTTCACTTCCTGGACTCCGCCGAGAAGAGACCATCATGGTAACTCACACAGTTGATTCATTTTAATTAAGTTAAGGTTTAAGTTATCTACAACCGGACATTAACAAATTCCCATCTGCCCATAACCACGGGCACGGCTTTCAAAAGTTCAAATCCCTGCAGGGGAGTCCCAACTTAGCCCATGACAAGCTCTCACGGTCAACGAAGGAATAGACCTCCTCCCGAGACATTCTGATCAGACTCGGTATCCCGGTTCTTCAAGACACTTCGACAAGTTAAAACCAATCCAGCAACACCGCCCGAATGTGCCAAAAAATCCCGATAGGAGCTGCACATATCTCGTTCTCAGGGCACACTCAGATTGTCCAAACTTCCGGTAGGCCAGCCCAGAGTTGCCCCTGGTGGCCACCGGCGGCTGACAAGGTGGACCAACACTCAGAGGAGCACTGGCCAGGGGGGTTTAAATAAGATGACCCTCGGGCTCCGAAAACCCAAGGGAAAAAGAGGCTAGGTGGCAAATGGTAAAACCAAGGTTGGACATTGCTGGAAAGCCTTTAATCAAGGCGAACTATCAAGGGGTTCCCATTATAACCCAACCGTGTAAGGAACGCAAAATCCGGGAACATAACACCGATATGACGGAAACTAGGGCGGCAAGAGTGGAACAAAACACTAGGCGAGAGGCCGAGACTTCCACCCTTTACCAAGTATATAGATGCATTAAGATAACATGGCAATATAATGGTATCCCAACAAGTAAATAATGTTCCAACAAGGAACGGTCTCCAATCTTCACCTGCAACTAGCAACGCTATAAGAGGGGCTGGGCAAAGCGGTAACATAGCCAATCAACGGTTTGCTAGGCCATGGTGGGTTAGAGGCTTGACATGGCAATTTGGGAGGCATGATAAGCAAGTGGTAGGCATCATAGCATAGGCATAGCAAAAGAGCGAGCATCTAGCAAAGCAAAGATAGTAGTGATTTCGAGGGTATGATCATCTTGCCTGCAAAGTTGTCAGAGTTGACTGGATCCTCGAAAGCAAACTCAACGGGCTCCTCGTTAGCGAACTCGTCTCCCGGCTCTACCCAAACAAGGCAAACAAGCAACAAGGACACAATCAACCACGTGCAAAGCTCAAACAATATGATGCAAGGATGGTATGCTATGCGGGATACGATATGTGATGCATATGCAAGATTTGACAAGGAATGAATGAACCTGGCCTCAACTTGGAAATCCAAGTGTGCCACTGTAAAGGTGAGATGAAATCGCTTGAAAACGATATAAAGAACGCCGGAATCAGAGTTACGGTTTGAAAATGGCAAGCAATTCAAATATGACCACGTTGTGCGATTTACAGCAAGTAGCCATCTAAATGCAACAAGATGAACATGCTACAGCTCCCAATCATGGCAACAAAATACATGGCAGGGATCCACTCATGATGCTTAACAAAAGACTAGCACTGAGATACGGCCAATTCATTCATTAACAGGTTCAAACAAGCATGGCAAAAATGCATTTGGCAAACAGATCTCAGACTTAGTGAAATTAACACTTGTCTGGAATTTCAGATCAGATAGCACTCTTTGGAGCATGAAAACAATATGCTATAGGACCTGAACATGGCAAAGTAAAGCATGGCATGGAGCTACTCAAAGAGCTTAACAAAAGTCCCTTAGTGACCTTAAGCCAAAAGGGATCAGAAAATACATTTGCAAGCATGTGAACATGGCAAAAACATAATCAGATCACAGACTTAGTGAAAAACTGGAGCATGCAAATTAGGTATCAAGTAGGCATGTTTACGAGCTCGATGCACTCACTATAGAGCAATTCATGACAATCTAAGCATACATCCATCAAGAATACACACAATATAAGCTAGACATGGCAAGAACAATAGCATAGCATGCAGGGATCAACTACAACATCCTCGGCGAAATCGCTAACAAGTAGACAATCTGCCCAGATTCATGAAATAGCAAAAGTAGAGCTCGATTGACTCAAGCTAGGGTGCTCCATAATTGAAAACAAAGATATGGATGGATAGAGCACTACAAGATTAACAAAACATCCTTACTGATCATCCTCAAAAGAGGCACGGATCACTAGGAAAGAACATGAACATATGGCATAATGAGATAAACAGGTCAAGGACTTAGTGGAAATGCTAAGTCCCTGAAATCAGCATTAACGAATGCTGCACTTTGCAAGCTTGTGCTAGTCACCACACAATCACAAAAATACATGGGTTGCATCTCTGGAAAGATGGCAAAGCATATAACAAAATACATGTAGAGCTCAGGGGCATATCATGCACACAATAATCATGGCAAAAATGACAAATATCTAATTGGAGCAGCAGATCTGACAATTATCTCAACTAGCATTCTTCCAACAGAATTTCGGGCATCAAGATGAACTCAAATGAAAAGGATGCAGTGAGATAAAATGATGTGCTCTCTGAGAAGAACATTTTGATATGCTATATGCCCAAAACGGAGCTATGGGTGCAAAGTTACGATGCGATGAACATAGCAAAGAAATTAGGGTTTCGGGCAAAAAGTCAACCGATCTAGATCCAGATCGGGATCCTGGCACTATTCATCACGAGAACCGAGGTTGGCTGGGGATGAAGAACGCGGCGGCTGGAGGAGGAGGAACTCGCCGGAGTTGCCGGGGCCGGCGAGGGGAGGCGAGGAGGCGGGAGTCGGGCGGCGTTGCCACGGTGAGGACGGCGGGGCTCGGACGAAGCCGGTATGGGGCGGCGCGGGCCGGCGAGGAAGAGGCAGCCGCGGTCGTCAATGCCGGCGAGGGGCGCGGTGGCTGGCGCGGTGACCTGCGGCGGAGGAGAGAGGTGCGGGGCGGCGCGGCTCTCCCAGGCGGCGGGGCGGCGAGGAGCCCGGTCGATGGGCCTCGGGGGCCGGCTGCGGGATGGGCAGGCCGCGGCGGTGGAAGGGGGCAGCTGGCCATGTGGCGGCTCCTGAGTGGCCGGGCGCGGCGGCGCGGGGCGTGTCCGGCGGGAGTGGACACGTCCGGCGGTGGAGGAGACGAAATTTTAGGGTTTTGGGGGGAAGAAGAACGAGAATTTCGAGAGGGTGGTCTTTATATAGAGGTAGAGGGAGATAGGAGTGTCCAAATGAGGTGCGGTTTTTGGCCACGCGATTGTGATCAAACGCTCTAGATGATGGAGAGGGTTTTGGTGGGTTTTGGGCCAAAATGGAGGGGTGTTGGGCTGCAACACACACGAGGCCTTCTCGGTCCCTCGGTTAACCGTTGGAGCATCAAACGAAGTCCAAATGGTACAAAACTTGACAGGCGGTCTACCGGTAGTAAACCAAGGCCGCTTGGCAAGTCTCGGTCCAATTCGGAAATGTTTAATCCCCACACACGAAAGAAAGGTAGAAATGACCACCGGAGGAGAACGGAGCGCCGGAATGCAAAACGGACAACGGGGAAAATGCTCGAATGCATGTGATGAACACGTATGCAAAAGCAATGCACATGATGACATGATATGAGATACATGACAACGACAACAACACACGGAGACAAAAACCCGAACCCGAGAAAATAAAATAACTTAATTCCGGAAATGGCAAGAGTTGGATTACATATTAGGTAAATTACATCCGGGGTGTTACAACACTCCACCACTACGAAAGGATCTCGTCCCGAGATCTAGGACTGAAAGAACGTCGGGTACTCAGAACGGAGGTGATCCTCGCTTCCCAGGTAGCTTCACAGTCGGAATGGTGTGGCCACTTGACTTTGAGGAATTTGATTGACTTGTTGTGAGTCTTGCGTTCAGTCTCTTCAAGAATAGCAACGGGGTGCTCACGATAAGAGAGATCTTCTTGGAGCTCAATGTCCTCGAAGTTGACGGTGCGGTCAGGAGTCTTGAAGCACTTTCGGAGCTGAGAGACATGGAACACGTCATGCACATTTGCAAAGTTTGAAGGAATCTCGAGTTGATAGGCGAGATCGCCTCTCTTGCTGACGATCTTGAAAGGTCCCACGTATCTAGGGGCAAGCTTCCCTTTGATACCGAAGCGACGAGTACCTTTCATAGGAGAGACGCGGAGGTAAACATGATCTCCGATCACAAAAGCCAATCGCGGTGCTTACTATCATAGTAGCTCTTCTGGCGGGATTGGGCTGCTTTGAGGTTATCTCGAATGACTTTGCACATTTCCTCTGCCTCTGTGATTAAGTCATTTCCCAAAAGCTGACGTTCACCGATTTCAGACCAGTTGAGAGGGGTACGACACTTCCTGCCATACAGAATTTCGAATGGGGCCTTGCCCGAACTTGCTTGAAAACTATTGTTGTAGGAAAATTCAGCATAACGAAGACAATCCTCCCACTTCATGCTGAAGGAGATCACACAATCCCTGAGCATATCTTCAAGAATCTGGTTGACACGCTCGACTTGACCGCTAGTTTGAGGATGGAAAGTTGTGCTGAAGCGGATGTTGGTGCCCATGGCCTTCTGAAAAGAATCCCAAAACTTGGAGGTAAAGATGCTGCCACAGTCTGAAGAGATCACTCGTGGAATACCGTGCAGAGAGACAATTCGAGAGGTATAGAGTTCCACCAATTGAGCTGCAGTGATTGACTCTTTGATAGGCAGAAAGTGAGCCACTTTAGTGATTTTGTCGATGACAACAAATATAGCATCATTGCCACGCTTAGACTTTGGAAACCCAGTCACGAAGTCCATTTCAATGTGGTCAAACTTCCATTCTGGAATGGCAAGAGGTTGGAGGAGACCAGCTGGCCTTTGGTGTTCTGCCTTCACTCTTCCGCAGACATCACACTCATTCACGAACTGAGCAATCTCGCGCTTCATTCGAGTCCACCAATAAGTCTGCTTGAGGTCCTGATACATCTTCGTGCTCCCAGGGTGGATGGAGAGGAGAGAATTGTGAGCCTCGTTCATGATCACTTTATAAAGGTCACCTTTGGGCACAACAATACGATCCTCGAAGAAGAGAGTATCCTTGTCATCAAGGCGGTAGCACTTGTACTTGGGTTGACTCTTGGCAATCCCAATCTTCACCTTCTTCACCATAGCATCAAGAAGCTGGGCTTGGCGAATCTGGTCTTCCAAGGTAGGAGAGACTTGAAGGTTGGCGAGGAAACCTTGAGGAACAACTTGCAGATTAAGTTTGCGGAAAGCTTCACAAAGCTCGGGTTGATAAGGCTTGAGAATCAGACTGTTGCAATAAGCCTTCCTGCTCAATGCGTCAGCAATCACCTTGGCCTTGCCTGGAGTATACTCGATACTCGGATTATACTCTTGAATCATTTCGACCCATCGAGTCTGCCTGAGGTTGAGATTAAGCTGAGTGAAGATGTACTTGAGACTCTTGTGGTCAGTGAAAATGTCCACTTTTCTTCCCAATAAGAGATGTCTCCAAGTCAAAAGAGCATGCACAACTGCCGCCAACTCGAGGTCATGAGTGGGGTAGTTCTTCTCATTGGGCTTCAACTGGCGAGAGGTATAAGCCACAACTTTCTTCTCTTGCATCAACACTGCGCCGAGACCTTGGAGAGAGGCATCGCAAAAGACCTCGTACGGTTTGGATTCATCAGGCGGAGTCAGAACTGGAGCAGTGACCAAGTTCTCTTTCAAAGTGTTGAAAGCAATGTCACATTCCGGAGACCAAACGTACTTGACGTGCTTCTGGAGAAGATTTGAGAGAGGCTTCGCGATCTTAGAAAAGTTCTCCACGAACCTTCTACAATAGCTTGCGAGACCGAGGAAGCTACGGAGTTGCTTCACGTTCTGAGGTGGTTCCCAATTCATAATTGCAGACACCTTCTCAGGATTCACCGCAATTCCCTTGGCAGAGATGATATGACCAAGATAAAGGACCTCATCAAGCCAAAATTCGCACTTGGAGAACTTGGCGTAGAACTGGTGTTCCCTCAGCTTATCGAGTACCAAACGCAAGTGCTTGGCATGATCTTCCTTGTTCTTCGAAAAGACCAGAATGTCGTCGAGATAGAGCAAAACGAAGTCATTGGTGTAGGCGTTAAAGATGAAGTTCATCATGCGAGAGAACGTCGGAGGAGCTTTAACGAGGCCAAAAGACATGATAGTGTATTCATATGAACCATAGCTTGTCCTGAAAGCCGTCTTGGGAATATCTTGCTCACGGATTCGAATCTGATGATAACCCATATGGAGATCAAGCTTGGAGAATACTTGGGCACCTTTGAGTTGTTCGAACAGCTCGTTGATGTTGGGAAGTGGGTATTTGTTCTTGATGGTCTTCTTGTTCAATGGACGGTAGTCAACACAAAGTCGGTCCGTTCCATCCTTCTTTTTCACAAAAAGAACACCACAACCCCACGGAGAAGAACTAGGTCGGATGAGGCCCATTCTCTCTTGAACATCGAGTTGCTTCTTCAGCTCCTTCAACTCTTCAGGTCCGAGCTTGTAAGGGCGCTTGCACACAGGTTCCGTGCCAGGCTCAAGATCAATGACGAATTCAACTAGTCGGTGCGGAGGCATTCCTGGAAGCTCTTCTGGAAAGACGTCTTGATACTCGCAAACGACTGGAATTTGCGAGATAGCATCTAGTTCACCCTTGTCATTGAGAGAAAACAGACGGATAGTATTATCCTGAGCGGCAAAGACAATTACATCCTCAGACGAATGAGTCAATTGAATCTGCCTGGCTGCACAATCAAGCTGAGCCTTGTGCTTAGAAAGCCAATCCATCCCGAGAATAAGATCAATATCCGAGTTACCAAGAACCATTGGAGAAGCCAGAAACTTGAAGTGACCCAACATGATAGAAATATCCGGAACCTCGTGGTTAGCGAGCAAACATTTACCTGGAGAGACAACTGCTAACGGTTTATGCATAACTTAGAGGCATAACCGCATTGAAAGCAATGTCGCAAGTTAGGCAATCTTCACAACATCCCATGTAATATAGATAATAAAAGGGGAGAACATAGTTGGCTTACACTCACCACGTCAATCAAAGTACATAAATAGCATTACAACATTCAAACACTCATGGCCCGACTACGGTGCCAAAAATAAAGATAAACCCAACATGCGACACGGTCCCGATCACCCCAACTCGGCACCACTACTGATCATCAGGGAAAGACACGTAGTATCGACGTGAGTCCTCGTCGAACTCCCACTTGAGCTCAAGCGCGTCATCTGGAACGGAATCATCAGGCCCTACATCTGGTTTGGAAGTAATCTGTGAGCCACAGGGACTCAGCAATCTCGCACCCTCGCGATCAAGACTATTTAAGCTTAATAGGTAAGGCAAAGAAAATATGTGGAGCTGCAGCAAGCGACTAGCATATATGGTGGCTATCCTGTTCACAAAAGAGAGCGAGAAGAGGAGGCAAAGCGCGAGCGAGTAACTAGAGGGCATCCTGCGGCAAGCATTACTCCAACACCGTGTTCACTTCCCGGACTCCGCCGAGAAGAGACCATCACGGTAACTCACACAGTTGATTCATTTTAATTAAGTTAAGGTTTAAGTTATCTACAACCGGACATTAACAAATTCCCATCTGCCCATAACTGCGGGCACGGCTTTTAAAAGTTCAAATCCTTGCAGGGGAGTCCCAACTTAGCCCATGACAAGCTCTCATGGTCAACGAAGGAATAGACCTCCTCCCGAGACATTCCGATCAGACTCGGTATCCCGGTTCTTCAAGACACTTCGACAAGTTAAAACCAATCCAGCAACACCGCCCGAATGTGCCGACAAATCCCGATAGGAGCTGCACATATCTCATTCTCAGGGCACACTCAGATTGTCCAAACTTCCGATAGGCCAACCCAGAGTTGCCCCTGGTGGCCACCGGCGGCTGACAAGGTGGACCAACACTCAGAGGAGCACTGGCTAGGGGGGGTTTAAATAAGATGACCCTCGGGCTCCGGAAACCCAAGGGAAAAAGAGGCTAGGTGGAAAATGGTAAAACCAAGGTTGGGCATTGCTGGAAAGGCTTTAATCAAGGAGAACTATCAAGGGGTTCCCATTATAACCCAACCGCGTAAGGAACGCAAAATCCGGGAACATAACACCGATATGACGGAAACTAGGGCGGCAAGAGTGGAACAAAACACTAGGCGAGAGGCCGAGACTTCCACCCTTTACCAAGTATATAGATGCATTAAGATAACATGGCAATATAATGGTATCCCAACAAGTAAATAATGTTCCAACAAGGAACGGTCTCCAATCTTCACCTGCAACTAGCAACGCTATAAGAGGGGCTGAGCAAAGCGGTAACATAGCCAATCAACGGTTTGCTAGGCCATGGTGGGTTAGAGGCTTGACATGGCAATTTGGGAGGCATGATAAGCAAGTGGTACGCATCGTAGCATAGGCATAGCAAAAGAGCGAGCATCTAGCAAAGCAAAGATAGTAGTGATTTCGAGGGTATGATCATCTTGCCTGCAAAGTTGTCAGAGTTGACTGGATCCTCGAAAGCAAACTCAACGGGCTCCTCGTTAGCGAACTCGTCTCCCGGCTCTACCCAAACAAGACAAACAAGCAACAAGGACACAATCAACCACGTGCAAAGCTCAAACAATATGATGCAAGGATGGTATGCTATGCGGGATGCGATATGTGATGCATATGCAAGATTTGACAAAGAATAAATGAACCTGGCCTCAACTTGGAAATCCAAGTGTGCCACTGGAAAGGTGAGATGAAATTGCTTGAAAACGATATAAAGAACACCGGAATCGGAGTTACGGTTTGGAAATGGCAAGCAATTCAAATATGACCACGTTCTGCGATTTACAGCAAGTAGCCATCTAAATGCAACAAGATGAACATGCTACAACACCCAATCATGGCAACAAAATACATGGTAGGGATCCACTCATGATGCTTAACAAAAGACTAGCACTGAGATACGGCCAATTCATCCATTAACAGGTTCAAACAAGCATGGCAAAAATGCATTTGGCAAACAGATCTCAGACTTAGTGAAATTAACACTTGTCTGGAATTTCAGATCAGATAGCACTCTTTGGAGCATGAAAACAATATGCTACAGGACCTGAACATAGAAAAGTAAAGCATGGCATGGAGCCACTCAAAGAGCTTAACAAAAGTCCCTTAGTGACCTTGAGCCAAAAGGGATCAGAAAATACATTTGCAAGCATGTTGTTGACACACGAACACGTCACGTGTACCCTCGACGCCGAGGGTGATGCACCGCAGCTCACGTCGAAGGAGACCCGACTAACAGCGCGATACGCAAGACAGTCGACGGGCGCTTTTGCAGACCCGAAAACCCCACACCCCGGGAGGGACCCCGTCAGGGAGTGCGGCGGCTATGGGCTGCCCTAGGTCGATTCGCTCGCGCCTAGAGCCTCGGGATTCACAACTCTCAAACACGAAGAACAGCGAAGAACGAGATAGAAAAGCGGTGGAGAGATAAAACGTAGATGAAAAAGTAGTATATTGATTTGTTCGATTGTGTGTTATTCAATCGGCCGTCACCCCCAACATATATAAGAGGCGGCTGGACTTCCCGTACAAGTAAAGGATTCATCTAGGCTTTCCTTACAAGAAAAATTACATCAATTCACGTCCTAGAGTCCTAATTCTATTCCAACTCGGATTCAGTATGAATCTGGCCCAAACTCTGTCTTTCTTCTTGCGTGGGCCGCCGGGCTTGCATATGATCTCCGATCGAGATGGCCCAAATATCAAACTTGTGTGCCTCAACGATACGAACAACTCTCATGTTGATCACTTTTTCAAATAAGGCCATCTTGAATACTTTTCGAGGTTATCTTTATCTTCCAGTCGGACTCGGTCTTGCAGTAGACTGGATTATCCTAGTCTCGTAGTGAATTTGTAGGCTATATATTATCTCTGATGATGATGACTCCAAAATCAAAGTTTACCGTCTTGATGATACGCACAACTTCTGTATTGAACACTTCTTCATCCAAGGTCATTTTGATAAAATTTCGAGCACATGTTCAATTTCACTCGGACTTGAGCTCATCCACTCGGATATTAGATACTTTCACTCAGATCGTCCGATTGGACTTTTTCACTCGGAAGACAATCTTTCACTCGGATGACTATATTTCCACTCAGCAGGCACTATCTTATTCACTCGGATGACTATATTTCCACTCGGAAGGCACTATCTTATTCAATCGGCAAGTTTTCCTCCCGATGGTAATCTTTTCACTCGGAATATTTTCACCTGGACGACAATTTCACTCGGATGATCATATTTTCACTCGGATGACTATATTTCCACTTGGATAATAATAAGTTCATCCGGTCAGCAAACTTTCACTCGACCGTAAAATTTCACTCGACCGTAAACTTTCACTCGACCGTAAACTTTCACTCAGATGGTAAACTTTTCACTCGGATTTCCGACTGAAAACATAGCCCGATCTTGATTTGTCTCTCCAGGCCTCATATGATCTCGGATTGAGACGAATTATATATGAAAATCAATCGGCTCGACGAGACGAAACTTTTCCATGTTGAAGGTTTTTCAATTCAAGGCCGTATTGATGGACAAATTACTCGCGCAACCTATCAGACAAGTGTCTGGCACCTCGCGCCATATTTCCGTTGAGGTTCAGTCTGCAGTATATTACCTCTAACTTTTGCATATGAACTCGGATTGAGATGATTTATATATCAAAATCGATTGCCTCGACGAGACGAAGACAATTCCTTAAGAGTGCTCCTTCATCCGAGGTCATCTTGAATACGTGATTGGCCAAAAACCACTCGGAACATTGAACTATGCCACTCGGAGTATAGTTTCGGTCCGTAAGATAAAGTCGAATGAATATAACCGAAACATTAAAGTGGTTCCACTCGGTGACGTGAATATTTTTATGCTGAAAACTCATTCACTCGAGACCATCTTCATTGCAATCTGTATCTTGCCAAAATCAGGTGTCAACACATGTGAACATGGCAAAAACATAATCAGATCACAGACTTAGTGAAAAACTGGAGCATGCAAATTAGGTATCAAGTAGGCATGTTTACGAGCTCGATGCACTCACTACAGAGCAAGTCATGATAATCTAAGCATACATCCATCAAGAATACACAAAATAAAAGCTAGACATGGCAAAAACAATAACATAGCATGCACGGATCAACTACAACATCCTCGGCGAAATCGCTAACAAGTAGACAATCTGCCCAGATTCACGAAATAGCAAAAGTAGAGCTCGATTGACTCCAGCTAGGCTGCTCCATAATTGCAAACAAAGACATGGATGGATAGATCACTACAAGATTAACAAAACATCCTTACTGATCATCCTCAAAAGAGGCACGGATCACTAGGAAACAACATGAACATATGGCATAATGAGATAAACAGGTCAAGGACTTAGTGGAAATGCTAAGTCCCTGAAATCAGCATTAACGAATGCTCCACTTTGCAAGCTTGTGCTAGTCACCACACACATCACAAAAATACATGGGTTGCACCTCTGGAAAGATGGCAAAGCATATAACAAAACACATGTAGAGCTCAGGGGCATATCATGCACACAATAATCATGGCAAAAATGACAAATATCTAATTGGAGCAGCAGATCTGACAATTATCTCAACTAGCATTCTTCCAACAGCATTTCAGGCATCAAGATGAACTCAAATGAAAATGATGCAATGAGATGAAATGATGTGCTCTCTGAGACGAACATTTTGATATGCCATATGCCCAAAACGGAGCTACCGGTGCAAAGTTACGATGCGATGAACATAGCAAAGAAATTAGGGTTTCGGGCAAAAAGTCAACCGATCTAGATCCAGATCGGGATCCTGGCACTGTTCATCACGAGAACCGAGGTTGGCCGGGGATGAAGAACGCGGCGGCCGGAGGAGGAGGAACTTGCCAGAGTTGCCGGGGCCGGCGAGGGGAGGCGAGGAGGCGGCAGTCGGGCGGCGTTGCCGCGGTGAGGACGGCGGGGCTCAGACGAAGCCGGCGTGGGGCGGCGCGGGCCGGCGAGGAAGAGGCGGCCGCGGTCGTCGACGCCGGGGAGGGGCGCGGTGGCCGGCGTGGTGACCTGCGGCGGAGGAGAGAGGCGCGGGGCGGCGCGGCTCTCCCAAGTGGCGGGGCGGCGAGGAGCCCGGTCGATGGGCCTCGGGGGCCGGCTGCGGGCCGGGCGGGCCGTGGCGGTGGAAGGGCGGCCGGCCACATGGCGGCTCCTGAGTGGCCGGGCGCGGTGGCGCGGGGCGTGTCCGGCGGGAGTGGACACGTCCGGCGGCGGAGGAGACGAAATTTTAGGGTTTTCGGGGGAAGAAGAACGAGAATTTCGAGAGGGTGGTCTTTATATAGAGGTAGAGGGAGCTAGGAGTGTCCAAATGAGGTGCGGTTTTCGGCCACGCGATCGTGATCGAACGCTCTGGATGATGGAGAGGGTTTTGGGCCGAAATGGAGGGGTGTTGGGCTGCAACACACACGAGGCCTTCTCGGTCCCTCGATTAACCGTTGGAGCATCAAACGAAGTCCAAATGGTACGAAACTTGACAGGCGGTCTACCAGTAGTAAACCAAGGCCGCTTGGCAAGTCTCGGTCCAATCCAGAAATGTTTAATCCCCACGCACGAAAGAAAGGTAGAAATGACCACCGGAGGAGAACGGAGCGCCGGAATGCAAAACGGACAACGGGGAAAATGCTCGAATGCATGAGATGAACACGTATGCAAAAGCAATGCACATGATGACATGATATGAGATGCATGACAACGACAACAACACACGGAGACAAAAACCCGAACCTGAGAAAATAAAATAACTTAACGCCAGAAATGGCAAGAGTTGGATTACATATTAGGTAAATTACATCCGGGGTGTTACAGGTTTGGCCAAGGGGTCAGGCCCATGGGGCTATAAGTCGGTGCAAAAGGAGTTTTGCGGAGGCCAGGGGCCAAACGTCGGAGACCCCATGGCGTCTGGGCCAGACGCCAAGGATTGTGGTGTTTGGTCCTGGAGTCCGAGTGGGACTCTTGCCTTTCGGGAAAACCGACTTTGAGGAGGCTTTTGCTCCAAGTTTCGACCCCAGGGCTCAACAGATAAATAGAGGGGCAGGGCTAGCACAAAAGACACATCAAGAAACATGAAGCCGTGTGCTGGCAACCCCGTCCCCTCTAGTTTACCCTCCGTCATAGTTTTTGTAGTGCTTAGGCGAAGCCCTGCGGAGATTGTTCTTCACCAACACCGTCACCATGTCGTCGTGCTGCCGGAACTCATCTACTACTTCGCCCCTCTTGCTGGATCGAGAAGGCGAGGACATCACCGAGCCGAACGTGTGCAGAACTCGGAGGTGTCGTGCTTTCGGTACTTGGATCGGTCGGATCGTGAAGACGTACAACTACATCAACCGCGTTGATATAACGCTTCCGCAAATGATCTACAAGGGTATGTAGACAACACTCTCCCTTCTCGTTGCTATGCATCACCATGATCTGGCGTGTGCGTAGGAATTTTTTTGAAATTACTACGTTCCCCAACAATAGGAATAGCCCAATAGATTGATTAGAAAGAATAACTTTGAGGTGGTTTCATACCCTACAATAATCTCTTCGTTTATCTTCTGCTATTAGCGACTTTGGAGTGACTCTTTGTTGCACGTTGAGGGATTGTTATATGATCTAATAATGTTATAATTGTTGAGATAAATTTCACTAGTGAAAGTATGAACCCTAGGCCTTGTTTCTAAGCATTGCAATACCGTTTTTGCTCACTTTTACTATTAGTTACCTTGCTGCTTTTATAATTTCAGATTACAAAAACATATATCTACCATCCATATTGCAATTGTATCACCATCTCCTCGCCGAACTAGTGCACCTATACAATTTACCATTGTATTGGGTGTGTTGGGGACATAGGAGACTCTTTGTTATTTGGTTGCAGGGTTGTTTGAGAGAGACCATCTTCATCCTATGCCTCCCACAGATTGATAAACCCTAGGTCATCCACTTGAGGGAAATTTGCTACTGTCCTACAAAACTCTGCGCTTGGAGGCCCAACACGAGTCTACAAGAAGAAGGTTGCGTAGTAGACATCACACACTTTTGTTCTTCCAAGCAGAAGTGGGGCAAGCACATAGAGTGAAGCATGTTATGGAAGTGTATGCTAAAGGTACGGGACAAATGATCAATCCACAAATGTGCTCAATCTTGTTCAGCTCGGCATCTCGGCAAGAAATTCAGGAGGGTATTAGGAGTATCTTACAAGTCACACAAACCACTTTCGAAGCCAAATATCTTGGCCTACCAACACCCGATGGTAGAATGAGCAAAGGGAAACTAAAAAGCCTATAGGAGAAGCTAGCAAAAAGCCTAATGGAATGGGGTGATAATCATCTATCCATGGCTGGGAAGGAGATAAAAATCAAAGCTGTGGCGCAAGAACTACCCGTCTATATTATGAGTGTCTTTAAACTTCCAGTTGGCCTATGCGATGATTTAACACAGATGATCTGTTGGTATTGGTGGGGGAAAACGCAAGACCCACTGGGTCAGTTGGGACAGCATGCTATGACCCAAAGGAAGAGGTGGTATGGGCTTCAAGGCTCTTTGGTTGTTTAATTAATCTCGGTTAGCACGTCAAGCTTGGCGTCTCATAGAATTTCCGGATAGCCTTTGTGCTCAGGTCCTCCGTGCGAAGTACTACCCCTCTGGCAATATTATAGATACAGTTTTTACACGGAATGGGTCAAGCACTTGGCTGGCTATTGAACATGGCTTGGAACTGGTAAAGCAAGGGTATATATGGCACGTCGGGAATGGAGCAAACATCAGAATATGGCACGACCCCTCAATCCCAAATGGTGCACGTTTCAAACCGATCACTCCTAAGCGCCACTGCAGACTCAAATGGGTGGCCGAACTTCTAAACACGGATAGCACATGGAATGTTCCAATCCTCAGGCAACACTTTTTCCCAATAGACGCTGAAAATATACTGAAAATCAAGGCATCTAAGCAGTTGGGGATGATGTTATCGCATAGCAACCAGACAAACATGGGTGTTTCTCAGCCCGCTCAGCGTATAACATGATCGGCAGTGTGTCGGTGAGTCCGGCACAAGACTGATGGATTCAGAATAGCATGGAACCTCCTGTGGAAATGTGGAGCACCACCTAAAGTACGTGTCTTTGCTTGGAAAGCTGTGCGTGAAGCATTAGCCACTTGGAGCAACATGCAGCGTAGGAACATGGAACCTGATGGTATATGTACAACATGTGGGCTAGAGGAAGAGACAACGCACCATGCACTCCTACAATGTCCTCATGCTAGGCACCTATGGGATGCAATGAGATCTGTGTGGGATCTCCCACCGGATGAAGCACTAGAACTCAGAACCTGATTGGTTGTTCATGCTAATACAATAGCCCAATGACACACATCGCATGCTCCTTCTCATGGTACTCTGGCAGGTGTGGCATGTGCACAATGAGCTAACAGATGAAAATCCATTAATTCCTATTGAAGCTTCCAAGAAATTCTTGTGTGGGTATGAAGACCACCTACTAATGATCACACACTATCCACACGCTGATTTCACTAAACGCAAGGTTCCCGCTAACCTCAGTGCAAATACCACAACAGTAGTTCATACTGTGACCCACACAAAACCTGAAGTTAAATGGGAACCCCCACCAGGAGGACATGTGAAGCTTAATTTTGGTGGCTCATTTGTGGCGGAAAATGGTGTTGCGGGTGCCAGAATGATTCGACGGGACCATGAAGGGCAGGTTATCTTTGTCGCGTGCAGATGGATGTTTGATTACGAGGGACCCCTAGAACCAGAACTAGCAGCTTGTGAGGAAGGCCTCTGTCTAGCTCTACATTGGTCTCAAGCCCCACTTTAGGTTGAGACGGACTTTGCTGAGATCATCACCCTTGTAAAAGTTGGGCGGGATGATCGATCCAGAAATATGCATCAAGTTGCAGAGATAGTGCATCTGCTCAACGAACGCCACACTGAAATCCGGCGCCCCGTTGGAGTCTCCTACACCTGCTTCTCCGACTCGGCTGCTCCTGGGGGCCACCGATGACGTGGTCACCCCCGTCGCCTCCCACCCACCTTGGACGGTGTCGTACGCCCGACGGACCCGGGCCTCGTCGACTCCGGAGACTGCTTCTCACCGTAGTGCCCATCTCGATGCGGACCACCCGTCTGGTTTCCCGACGCCGTCCAGCTCCGAGCGTGCTAAGCTCCAGGCGGTGGCCTGGAACCTCGAGCCAGGTGCGACCGACATCCCCTCCAGTTCTTCCAGTTGTTCGTTTCCTGCACTTGAGGCTATTCCGCTCGGCCACCTCGCCAAGGTGGCCGCAGACTCGCCTATTGTTTTCAGGGGGGAGTTAGCCCCCCCTAGAGCAGATTGCGGCCATCCAAGCCCATGAGATCCTTGATAGGAAACTTGCCGAGACCCGGGCCTGTCTCCTTCGCACATCGGCACCCCAGCCCCCTGCAGGGGTGCCGGTCGAGGAAATCAGTGGTTGTACCCGCTCCCGCACGGCGGCTCTCAGGGCCCACAGCACCTCCACCGTTCTGGGGTCAAGCAGCCCCCCAATGGGGGTTTAGATGCGTGTCCTCTTCTGGAACATCCGCGGCTTCGACCATGACGGTCGTCGCCGCCAACTCATTGAGTACATGCGTGACGAGCACGTTGACATCATTGCCATCCAGGAAACCATGCACACTGAGTTTTCCCTTCACGAGCTAGATTGTCTTAGCCCCCACCTATTCGCCTAGCATTGGCTCCCTTCCAGTGGGACCACTGGGCACTCGGTGGCATCATGTTAGGCATGAAGGATGCCACCTTTGAGGTGGGCGGTATGGACCGGGGCGAATTCTTCGTCAGTATGGAGATCTTCGAACGAGCGCTCAACTTCAAATGGGAGGTCATCATTGTCTATGGACCGGCGGACCACCGTCGCTCCCCAGCCTTCCTCGCTGAGCTACAACAGAAGGTCTCAGCTTCCCTCCTCCCTGTAGTCGTGGGAGGAGACTTGAACCTCATCTGCTCCCCGGATGAGAAGAACAATGACCGGATCAACCGCCCCCGGCTGCAGATGTTCAACGATTGCATCGCGAGTGTAAGGGCATATTTATCCTTAAGTGTTTTGGTGATTGATGACAACGCATTTGCGGACTAATCGTGTGCCTTGAGTATTCCAGACACTTCATTGCTAGGCACAAGACGATTGGGTGCCCCTCGAAGACTTATGAACACGGCGTCTTTTCTACGTTTCTTTTTGGTGGATTTGAGTCGTAGGAAAGCCATACTATTAAGAGGGGGTCCGCGTTGGAAAGGTTTTGGTGGAATCATCACGTACACGTCTCCTTATTGTCCCCTCCTTTTTCCTTGGAGCTTCCTCCATTTTCTTGCCTCCCTTGTCTGGCTGCTGTGGTTGGTTGCGGTAGTACTGCTCCCAGGAAAACGGTAGTACCGTAGGCATCCGCGGTAGTACCGTGCCGTGGCGCGGTAGTGCCGCAGGTGCCCATGGTAGTACCGCTCCCCTGGAGCCGCACTACCACTTCCCACCAGGCTAGTGCCGCCCCTTTGCGGTAGTAGGGGCGGATGTAATTTTTTACATCCGCACCTACCGCGGTAGTACCGCTTTCACCGAGCGGTAGTACCGCGCTATGAGTCAGGCACTAGTACCGCCCCTCGGCAGTACTACTATGTCGGGTTTTTGCTACTTCCGTTTCTTTGCGGAAGTAGGCACGGAAGTTCCCTTCCCCCTGGCTGGGGTGTTTGCCTTGCGGTAGTACCGCATGGGGGGCGCGGTAGTACCGCGCGTGTGGAAGTACCGCCCCCAGCTCCTGCGCGTCTGTTTATCTTTTCTGTTGCTGGGGTTGCGGCAGTACCGTGGGTCGGTACGGTAGTACCGCACAGCCGTGCGGTAGTACCGCTTGGTTGCAAGCAGTAGTACCGCGCGGCCTTGCGGTAGTACCACTGGCCAGGCGTGGTAGTACCGCTGGACGCGAGCTGGTTGGTGGGTAACAATTGGATCCTTTTCCCACACCATATAAGGGGTCCCCTTCTTCCCCGTTGACTCACCTCTTCCACCCCTAAGCTCCATTATTGCTCCAAGCTCCATTTTCGCCCGATCTCACTCCCTAGCCGACCAAACTTGTTGATTTTCTCGGGAGTGGTTGAGAAGGCCCCGATCTACACTTCCACCAAGAGATATTTGATTCCCCCCACTAATCCCTTGCGGATCTTGTTACTCTTGGGTGTTTGAGCATCCTAGACAGTTGAGGTCACCGCGAAGCCATAGTCCATTGTGGTGAAGCTTCGTGGTGTCGTTGGGAGCCTCCAATTGAGTTGTGGAGATTGCCGCAACCTAGTTTGTAAAGGTTCGGTCGCCGCCTCCAAGGGCACCAATAGTGGAATCACGGCATCTCGCATTGTGTGAGGGCGTGAGGAGAATACGGTGGCCCTAGTGGCTTCTTGGGGAGCATTGTGCCTCCACACCGCTCCAACGGAGACGTACTTCCTCTCAAAGGGAAGGAACTTCGGCAACACATCCTTGTCTCCACCGTCTCCACTCTTGGTTATCTCGTGCCTTTACTTGTGCAAGCTTATTTGTCTCATATATCTTGCTTGCTTGTGTTCCTATCCTTGTTGCATCATATAGGTTGCTCACCTAGTTGCATATCTAGACAACCTACTTTGATGCAAAGTTTAAATTGTTAAAGAAAATCTAAAAATTGTTAGTTGCCTATTCACCCCCCCCCTCTAGTCAACCATATCGATCCTTTCAATTGGTACCAGAGCCTCGTCTCTTTATTAAGGACTTTACCGTCCAAAGAGTATGGTTGATACCGTAGACGGTGTGGAGGAACACTCCGGTGTGAATCCGACCTCGTCTACGGGCAATGGGGGAACCTCGGTCTCTCGTGAGGAGTTCAATGTGGCCTTGGAGACATTGAAAACCTCCATGACGACCGAAGTTGAAAGCATGCTTACTAAATTTCTTGAGGGGCTTAAACTATCCACCGCACCGTTGAAAGTGGGTGACCCTGCCGACAAGGTGACGGATGCTATCCCCGACAAGGGGGGAGCTAGTAGTGAAAAGGCTCCTTCTTCTAGTGGTAAGAATGGCACCGGCATCTTTGCCCATGTGGAACCACCACTTGTTTATGGTGGACCGGTTCCTTCCACTCATTTGATTCATGCCGGCCCTCCCCCTAAGATTGTGAAAAATGAGGACTTTGATTCTTGGGTTTACCGCTTTAAATGTCATTTAAATCATGTGAACACTAACCTTTGGAGAATCATTGAAGAAGGTTTCTATCGACATGATCCAAGCAACTTCACTCCTCGAGAAGCCGCGGACAATCAATTTAACGAGAATGCTCTCTTCATCATTCAAGATGCAATTCCACCCGAAGACCTACCTCATCTTCGTCCCTTCGCCTTGGCCAAAGATGCATGGCATTGTGTTGTCTCTCTCTACCGGGGAAGCGCAAGCATTCAACGCTCCAACTATGAAGTGGTGCAAGATGAGGCCGATGAGTTTGCAATGAAAGAAGATGAAGAACCTCGTGAGCTTTATCGGAGAGTAACCAAACTCGCGGTCTCACTACGAGATCACGGGAGCAAGGACACGGATGACAATTGGATCAAGCGCAAATTCCTCAAGGCAATGATGCCCTATCACAAGGCCATGTCCTCCGTCATTCGTCAAAGACCGGACTTCCACACTTTGACCTCAAGCGAATTGTTGGATGAGTTTGTGGCCATGAACATTTTGGACAAGACCGCCAACAATGCGGTGCTTCGTTCTCAAAGGGCAAAGAAGCCTAACCTTTCATTGAAGGCCAAGCTCACCGTTGAAGAAGAAGAAGAAGAGGAAGAAGAGGAGAGCAACCCCGAAGACACGAAGTATGCGTATCATGAACACATGGCACTTGCTTCAAGGCAATTTTGGAGCAAGAAAAACTCGAGGCCAAACTTTAGCAAAAACAACTCAAGTGGCACGAAGAGCAAGCAACGTGTAAGGACTTGCTACAATTGTGGCAACGTGAGTCATTTTGTTGCGGAATGCCTGTATGAGAAGAGGGAAGACAATGGTGGCAAGCTCATCCGAAAGGACAAGGCCAAGTCGTTCCCCAACAAGAGCAACTTCACCAAGAAGACGCCTCCCAATGCATTGGTGGTACAAGAAGAGTACAATGAGGATGATGACGATGATGAAAGTGATGAGTCGGTTGCCATGGCCTCCGTTTCCATTGCGACGACTCCACGGGTGTCTCTCTTCGACTCACCCAATGAGAGCATCACCGCCAAGTGCCTCATGGCTAAAGCCACCAACAAGGTAACCCCCAACATCAAAACTACCATCATTAATCATCCTTCTCCGACGGATAGCATTAATGAACTTGAGGAAGATAATGTGGAGGCTAATGAGTTTGAGGCCTTTATGGGCAAACTCAAGGGAAAATCCAAGAAGAACTTTGTTGCTCTCTTGGAACAACTTGGTGAAGCCAATGACATGATCGAGGCTCACGAAAACACCATCACTAAGATGGAAGGGCATAGTCGTGACTATGCCGATGAGATTTCGGATCTTTCCAATGCTCTTGAGGAAGAGCGTGGTCTTCGTTTGGCTCTTGAGGAGTCACACAACGTTGATCATGCTAAGTTAAAGAAAGATTATGATCATGTCCTCATTGTTTCTCATGTGCTAAACTCTGAGAAGGCCAAACTTGAGGTTGATTTTGCTAGACTCAAAGAGGAGTTTGATCTACTTGACAAGGCTCACAAGGTCTTTAAGGGTGCTCATGCTAGCCTCAAAGAGTCGCGTGATCAACTTCAAGTAAAGCTAACCAAGGAAAAGGCCACTTTCCCTTGTATGATGTTAATTGATAATGCAAATGCTACTAACCCGTGTTGTCAGCATGTGCATCTCGTTGAGGAGAATGCTAAGCTAAAGGGGCAACTTGAGAGAGGTCTTGCGACTTGCATACAAGGCAAGAAGAACCTCAACGATCTCTTGATCAACCAAAAGGGAGTTGTGGCCAAGGAAGGGGTTGGGTACGTGCCCGACTCCAAGAACAAGAAGAAGAATGACAAGACCAAACGACCTCCTCCTCTCATGCAAACCTTTGTGAAGGAGGGAGAGAGTGCCTCCGAGGAGAAGAATAAGAACATTGCAAAGGGTGGCAATGTCAAGAAGGGCAATGCCACCCCTCCCAACAAAGCCGGCGATTTTAATCCTTCTTATGTGTTATGCCGTGCTAGTGATGGGCATGTTCATGCCAAATTTGTTGGTTCTCTTCATGAATACATTGAATGGTCTATTTGGGTTCCAAAGACCCTTGTTACTAACATCAAAGGACCCATTACAAAATGGGTACCTAAAACCAAGCATTGATCTCTTGTAGGTGTTTGCTTCCGGTGGGGGATCATGGTTGCTCGATAGCGGAGCTACAAATCATATGACCGGAAGCAAGGACTTGGTGGTGGACGTGCACAAGGTCCCATCTATGCCCACCAATGTCGAGTGGGGTGACGCCTCATCTTATAAGGTATTGGGACTTGGCAAGGTGGTCATCTCTCATGATCTCACGATCGAGAAGGTCATGCTTGTTGAGTCCCTTGCATACAATTTACTTTCCGTTCGTCAACTTGCAATCATGGGCTTTGCCACTTTCTTTGATATCGATACCATGGCCCTCTTGTGGAGCAAGACTCTTAAAGTAGCCTTTGTTGGGCATGTCGAGAACGGTCTATATGTGATTAACTTTTCGGAGCGACCCACTAAGACCGCGACGTGCCTAATGGCTAAAGTTGATGTGGGATGGCTTTGGCATCGCCGTTTAGCCCACGTCAATATGAGATCTTTGCAAAGTCTCCTCAAGGGGGACCATGTCCATGGACTAACGAATGTTAGTTTTGCTAAAGATCGTGCTTGCAGTGCTTGTATCGAAGGAAAGCTACATGAGAAGGCTCACCAACCCACGACTATCATTTATTCAAAGAGGCCTTTGGAGCTCCTTCACATGGATCTCTTTGGGCCTCCATCCTTCCATAGTCTTGGAGGTAGGAAGTATTGCTTGGTGATTGTGGATGACTACTCAAGGTACACGTGGGTATATTTCTTCAAGAGGAAGAGCGAGACCCAACAAACCGTCATTGATTTTGCAAATGAAGCACAACGTCAATACAATGCAAAGATCTTGACAATAAGAAGTGACAACGGCACCGAGTTCAAGAACTACACCTTGGATGAGTTTCTTAGTGATGAGGGGATCAAGCATCAATATTCCGCACCTTACACCCCTCAACAAAACGGTGTTGCAGAGAGGAAGAACCGGACGTTGATGGATGCGGCAAGGACCATGATGGCGGAGTTCAAGTCTCCATACAACTTTTGGGCCGAAGCCATCAACACCGTGTGTCATGCATCCAATCGGATCTACCTCCGCAAGGGCTTCATCAAGACTCCATATGAGATATTCACTGGTAACAAGCCCAACCTCAAGTACTTCTGGGTGTTCGGGTGTAAGTGTTTCATTCTCAAGAAAGGTGTTCAGTTGTCTAAATTTGAGGCTAGAGCTTATGAGGGCATATTTGTTGGTTATGCTACAAACTCTCATGCTTACCGTGTCCTCAATAAATCCACGGGACTTATTGAGGAGACGTGTAACGTGGAGTTTGATGAGAATAATGGCTCCCAAGTGGAGAAAAGTGGCACTTGTGATGTAGGTGATGAAATTCCTCCCCAAGCCATAAGAAGAATTGGTGTTGGCTTTATCCTACCCATTGAGGAACCCCTTGTGGCCGAAGGAGAAGGACAAAGCTCCACTCTAGTGGAGCCATCACCAACCCAAGGCCCACACTCTTCCGAAGAACAACATGAAGGCCCTCATCCTCAAGAACATGACCAAGGGCAAGATCACGCTCAAGACGGTGTTGACACATCTACTGATGCCCAAGGTCAAGTTCTCTCCTCTGAGAAAGTTCAACAACAAGAACAAGCTCAAGACGATGCTCAAGATGATCAAGTGACCACTCCTCGTCTCACCCCCGAGGAGGAATTAGAGCGTCGTGCCGCCAAGGTTGCTTCCAAGCTCTCCACCAAGGATCATCTCATGACGAATGTGCTTGGAAGCTTACGAAAGGGGGTAAGCACTCGTAGACAATTAGCAAATTATTGTGAGCATCACGCGTTTGTCTCTTGTGTGGAACCCCACAAGGTCTATGAGGCGCTAGAAGATCCGGATTGGCTCCATGCCATGCATGAAGAACTCAACAACTTCGAGTGCAACAAAGTGTGGAGATTGATGCCAAGACCGACGGGGAACCACAATGTCATCGGAACCAAGTGGATATTTAAGAACAAGCAAGATGCCCATGGGATTATCATTCGCAACAAGGCTCGTTTGGTAGCACAAGGCTACTCCCAAGTCGAGGGTATCGACTACGGTGAAACCTTTTCTCCCGTTGCTCGTCTTGAATCTATTCGCATGTTGATTGCCTATGCTTCTCATCATAACTTTAAGTTAGAACAAATGGATGTGAAGAGTGCTTTTCTTAATGGTCCCATTAATGAATTGGTTTATGTCAAGCAACCCCCCGGGTTCGAGGATCCCTACTTTCCCGATCATGTGTATCAACTCAATAAGGCACTCTATGGCCTTAAACAAGCCCCACATGCGTGGTATGACCACCTTACCGAGTTGTTACAAGACCGTGGTTTCAAAGTTGGGCTAATCGACCCCACTCTTTTTACTAAGAAGGTCAAAGGGGAGTTGTTTGTGTGCCAATTATATGTTGATGATATTATCTTTGGTTCCCCTAACAAAGCTTTCAATGAGGAATTTGCCGCTCTCATGACCTTAAAGTTCGAGATGTCTTCCATGGGAGAGTTGAAGTTCTTTCTAGGGTTCGAAGTGAAGCAAAGAAGAGAAGGAACCTTCATCAATCAAGCCAAATATACTCAAGACATGCTCAAAAGATTCAAGCTAAGTGATGTCAAGCCGGCTTCCACTCCCATGCCCACCAAGTACCAACTTGACATAGATCCCAATGGTAAAGCGGTGGATCAAAAGGTATATCGCTCCATGATAGGTTCCTTGCTTTACCTTTGTGCATCTAGACCGGATATCATGTTGAGTGTGGGAATTTGTGCACGTTTTCAAGCCGCACCTAAGGAAAGTCACTATGTGGCAGTCAAACGGATCTTTCGATATTTGGCTCATACCCCAAACTTTGGCCTATGGTACCCAAGAGGAGCAAACTTCAAGCTTGTAGGGTATTCGGATTCCGATTGGGCGGAGACAAAGTGGATAGGAAGTCCACTTCCGGAGGGTGCCAATTTCTTGGTTGCTCTTTGGTAAGTTGGTCTTCCAAAAAGCAAAGTTGTGTGTCTCTCTCGTCCACCGAAGCGGAGTTTGTGGCGGCCGGTAGTTGTTGTGCACAACTCTTATGGATGAGGCAAACTTTAAAGGATTACGGTGTCATTTGTGACAAAGTGCCTCTTTGGTGTGACAATGAAAGTGCCATCAAGATCTCTCTCAACCCGGTGCAACACTTCAAGACGAAGCATATTGAGATTTGGTATCACTTCATCCGGGATCACATTAGGCGAGGACAGATCGAGTTCAACTATGTCAACACTCATGATAACCTTGCAGATATCTTCACGAAGCCCTTGGATGAAGCAAGATTTCGCGAGTTAAGGCATGAGCTAAATATCATTGATTCGAGCAATGTTGCTTGAACCCTTGCACACCCCACCATACTTTGTCCTATTTAGATGTAGGCATGGACATAGGGGGAGTGATGTTCTCTCCATGAACTCTCCCTCCCCCCATTATGCATAAATCGGTCAAGTCTTTCACATTAGCCATGTTTGATGGTTCTTGTGCTTCAAAGACGAGTTTTGGTCATGGACCCAAGGATAATTATTCGCGGTGTCATACCAATTGACTCAAACATAGGTGGCTACGGCCACCGCCCTCTCTCTGGAGAGGTGGTGTCTCGTGGTTGTTTCGTTTGTCGTGTGCCTTTCTGGTTTTGTGTGTTGTGTGGTCTTGTGGTGTCGTGTTGGATCGGAGTGTTTGTGCAAAGATCCAGTTTTTCGTGTGCTCGAAACATGCATCTTCTTGAGCTCACGGTACTATCGCGCCTGGCCGCGGTACTACCGCTTTGGGAGGCACGGTACTACCGTGCCACAGCATGGTACTACCGCTCAGGTGCGGTACTTCGGAAGTACCACGCCGGGCGGTACTACCGCGTCGGGGCACGGTACTACCGCACCGTCGAGGGAGCGTGGGGGTTATGACTCGGGCAGGGGAGTTCCAACTCCCCATACCCATTCATTTGTCTCTCTCCCCACGTCTCTCTCTCTCTCTCTCGCTCAAGAACGGCGCCGGAGGCCCTCGCCGGATCTCCATCTCCGGCCACTCTCCTCGGATTCCGGCCGGTGGGATCGTTCCCCACCACTTCCTCTTGCCATGGACCAAGGTTTTCCCCAAATCCCTCTTTTTCTTGGCTGTTCTCTTGCTTCTAGGTTTTTGGGGAGAAACTTGTTGTTCTTGAGATTTTAGGCCAAATCTACGCAAGAGTAGGATGTAGGAGAGTCGTGATGCGTAGGAATCATACTTGATATGTTTTCTTGTGGTAGCCTTGTCCAACCGTAGTACCGCCGTGGTTTCGCGGGCTTTTCTCAGATTTGAACCTGTTCAGATCTGACGCGGTGCGGTACTACCGTGTCTGATGTGCGGTACTACCGCTCTTGCGGTACTACCACCCGTCAGGTGCGGTACTACCGTGCTAGCTCGTGCGGTACTACCGCTCAACAGACGCGGTACTACCGCGCTAGCCGAGGCGCTAAGGTCGTACTACCGCTCCTAGACCCGGTACTACCGTGACCTTGCACGGTACTACCGCGTCTAAGAGCAGTACTACTATCTTAGCTTCGCAGCACTTGGCAGTACTACCGTAGGGATCAAATCTCTCTCTAGGCATTTATCATGTGTGCTTTCTGCTTGTTTCTCTTGCTTTGTTGTGGTCTTTGCATTAATCCCTCTTGGCTGTTGTGGGTGTTTTGCGTTTTGTGTCTCAGGTGGTGGCTCTCGCCGTTCCAATCCCAGTCGTGACACTGGCTCCAAGCGTCTGCCCAACCCCCAAGATGAAGCCCCAGAGGGCTCCAATGCCCCCAAGCGCAATGTCAAGACCACTGCCAGCAAGCAAAAGGAACCTACTAAGGGCATGGACAAGATTTCTGTCTCTGAGTATGTCGAACGCCGGAGGATCAATCCCTATGTGACTCCTCGGGCTGTGCTCAGAGGCACTGAGATGTTCTGGAACAAGCAACAGGTTCTCATCTATCTGGATGTGATCAAGAGCAAGAAGAATACCTTCGTGGAGGTCAAGTGGATAGACATGCATCACATGAGGAAGGACAAGTTTCGTGACTATTTTGGAGAGGCTCTGGACTTGGTGGACCAGTTTGCTATTGAGCCGGTGATCTCTTTTCACCATGACTATGACCCTGAGCTCATCTGTCAGTTCTTTGCCTCAGTGTACTTTCATCCCGGGGAGGAGCGGAGGATGACCTGGATGACCAATGGCCGTCAGCTGTCTGCTACATGGAAAGAGTCCATGGATCTGCTGCACATTCCTGATGACGGGCTTCACACCCCTGTTGGTGTTCGCCCCCATGCCAACTCTGAGTCTACCAACAAGAACCTGCTTCAGCCTTTCCTTGTTGAGAAGGTGCTCCCCAATGGCAAGTCAACTTGGGTGTTAAACTCCTTTCTGGATATCATGCATCGCATCTTCTGCAACACTATGTTCCCACGCATTGGCGACAAGGACAAGGTCCATGCATATCTAGTGGACATGGTGCTCCTGTGTGCAGAGGCACGTTCTTCTCAGACTCAGCCACTTGATGTCTCACACATCATGTGGTGTGAGCTTCGGTTTGCAGTGTTCACCCGCAAGATACCTATCTATGGACCGTACCTATTTCTGCTGCTCTCCACCACTTGGGAGAAGATGTACCCGGGTGATGAGTTCCTTGCTCCAGACTGGATTCGCCATGAGTCCATCAGCCTCCACGTCAAGCCCAACTGGGCCAACACCACTACCCGTGCTGAGGCCTCTTCTGCTAGGAGGGCTGCTGGTGAGGAGGAGGTTGCTGCTGCTGAGAATGTTGCTGAGGACCGTGCTGCTAGGTCCACCACTCCTTCCTCTGAGCCATCATGGGCCAAGAAGCTAAAGGACAAGATGAAGACTCTCTTCTGCATGCAGGCGGAGGGACAGTACAGGGCTCACGTGGCAGACAAGGAGAGTCGCCGCCGTGACAAGAAGGTTATGAGGCTCTTTGGAGAGGATGTGTCTGGCGGGTCTGAGGATGTCATCACACCTGAGGCTGCCTGGATATCAAAGCAGGGATACAAGTGGACCAGTTCAGAGGATGACTTCGGGGAGACTATCCCCGCCGCTGAGTTTGACGAGGAGCACGAGGAGCAGTGGGACGACTTCTCTGCATGAGCCACCCCGTGTGTGTAGGTGTCCTCTCTGCCTTTTTGGCATCTCGATGCCAAAGGGGGAGAGAGTGTAGGGATTTGCGTTGTATCGTGCTTGGCGGGTTTATTTGCTTTGTCTTTTGGACCTCATTTGTGCTTGTTTGCTTTGTTTGCTCTTGTTTGGTTTGTGCTTTCGAGACCTTTCCCCATATGGTGTAAGACATATGCACTTTATCTATCGTAGTTAACTTATGTGTGTGCTATCTTGTCTAGTGATAGATATGCCTTGTCTCTATAATATAGGGGGAGCTTTGATCCTAGTATTCGTGTGCCGTGCAGTCCAAAGCACTCTTCTAGGTGGCACACATCTAGGGGGAGCCCGTCTATATTCTAGAGAGGAGGGGTTTGCATTTACTTAATTTTATTTTCCTTGTGCAAATCCCGTATTGTCATCAATCCACCAAAAAGGGGGAGATTGTAAGGGCATATTTATCCCTAAGTGTTTTGGTGATTGATGACAACGCATTTGCGGACTAATCATGTGCCTTGAGTATTCCAGACACTTCATTGCTATGCACAAGACGATTGGGTGCCCCTCGAAGACTGATGAAGACGACGTCTTTTCTACGTTTCTTTTTGGTGGATTTGAGTCGTAGGAAAGCCGTACTATTAAGAGGGGGTCCGCATTGGAAAGGTTTGGGTGGAATCATCACGTACACGTCTCCTTCTTGTCCCCTCCTTTTTCCTTGGAGCTTCCTCCGTTTTCTTGCCTCCCTTGTCTTGCTGCTGTGGTTGGTTGCGGTAGTACTGCTCCCAGGAAAATGGTAGTACCGTAGGCGCGGTAGTACCGCTCCCCTGGAGCCGCACTACCGCTGCCCACCAGGCTAGTGCCGCCCCTTTGCGGTAGTAGGGGCGGATGTAATTTTTTACATCTGCACCTACCGCGGTAGTACCGCTTTCGCCGAGCGGTAGTACCGCGCTATGCAGTCAGGCAGTAGTACCGCCCCTCGGCAGTACTACTGTGTCGGGTTTTTGCTACTTCCGTTTCTTTGTGGAAGTAGGCACGGAAGTTCCCTTCCCCCTGGCTGGGGTGTTTGCCTTGCGGTAGTACCGCATGGGGGGCGCGGTAGTACCGCGCGTGCGGAAGTACCGCCCCTAGCTCCTGTGCGTCTGTTTATCTTTTTTGTTGATGGGGTTGCGGTAGTACCGTGGGTCGGTACGGTAGTACCGCACAGCCGTGTGGTAGTACCACTTGGTTGCAAGCAGTAGTACTGCGCGGCCTTGCGGTAGTACCGCTGGCCAGGCGCGGTAGTACCGCTAGCCGCGGGCTGGTTGGTGGGTAATGGTTGGATCCTTTTCCCACACTATATAAGGAGTCCCCTTCTTCCCCGTTGACTCACCTCTTCCACCCCTAAGCTCCATTATTGCTCCAAGCTCCATTTTCGCCCGATCTCACTCCCTAGCCGACCAAACTTGTTGATTTGCTCGGGAGTGGTTGAGAAGGCCCCGATCTACACTTCCACCAAGAGATATTTGATTCCCCCCACTAATCCCTTGCGGATCTTGTTACTCTTGGGTGTTTGAGCATCCTAGACGGTTGAGGTCACCGCGAAGCCATAGTCCATTGTGGTGAAGCTTCATGGTGTCGTTGGGAGCCTCCAATTGAGTTGTGGAGATTGCCCCAACCTAGTTTGTAAAGGTTCGATCGCCACCTCCAAGGGCACCAATAGTGGAATCACCGCATCTCGCATTGTGTGAGGGCGTGAGGAGAATACGGTGGCCCTAGTGGCTTCTTGGGGAGCATTGTGCCTCCACACCGCTCCAACGAAGACGTACTTCCTCTCAAAGAGAAGGAACTTCAGCAACACATCCTCGTCTCCACCGTCTCCACTCTTGGTTATCTCGTGCCTTTACTTGTGCAAGCTTATTTGTTTCATATATCTTGCTTGCTTGTGTTCCTATCCTTGTTGCATCATATAGGTTCCTCACCTAGTTGCATATCTAGACAACCGACTTTGATGCAAAGTTTAAATTGTTAAAGAAAAGCTAAAAATTGTTAGTTGCCTATTCACCCCTCCCCCCCTCTAGTCAACCATATCGATCCTTTCGGTGAGCTTGGCCTCCTTGAGCTAGAGCGGACGGGCGCCAGCTTTACTTGGACGAACCGTCAAGCCGACCCAACGTGATCCGTCCTGGATCACGTCCTAGTTTCTCCGGAATGGGAGCTCAGGTGTCCCTTGGCCTTGCTTCGGGCGATTACCAGGATCAGGTCTGATCACGTCCCTCTCCTCCTCTCCACCGCCGACGAATGCCCCCCATCCCGCCATGATTTCAGTTTGAGCTCTTCTAGCTCAACCAGGTGGGATTCCTCGAGGCAGTCGCGGCTAAGTGGATCGCTGCACGCTCATCTCCCCACCGCTCCGTGTCTGTCGTTGACTCATGGCAGTTCTGTGCCAAGCTCGCCCGCCAATTTATGAAGGGGTGGGGCGCGAACCTTGGCCGAGACCTCCGCAGACGCAAGAAAGCCCTTCTAACAGCCATCCAGGCCTTGGACACCCACGCTGACACTTCCGGGATTTCCCCGGAAGAGTGGATGCTGAGATATGATCTTGAGGGTCAGCTCTCGACCATCTACATGGATGAAGAAGCATACTGGAGGCTCCACGGTACCCAGAGATGGGTGCTTTGTGGAGACGCTAATACGGCTTACTTTCAGGCGATCACGAATGGGCGGCGACGACGGAACTCCATCCATTTCTTATGGGATGGGGACTACCAGCTTGTCCGTCCATCGGACATCCGCGCTCACGTTGATGGCTTTTACAAAGCCCTATTCTCCCCCACCCTTTGGGGTGGGGTCACTCTGGCCCTGATGTCTACTACACAACCTTCTTCTTGTAGACGTTGTTGGGCCTCCAAGTGCAGAGGTTTGTAGGATAGTAGAAAATTTCCCTCAAGTGGATGACCTAAGGTTTATCAATCCGTGGGAGGCGTAGGATGAAGATAGTCTCTCTCAAACAACCCTGCAACCAAATAACAAAGAGTCTCTTGTGTCCCCAACACACCCAATACAATGGTAAATTGTATAGGTGCACTAGTTCGGGGAAGAGATGGTGATACAAGTGCAATATGGATAGTAGATATAGGTTTTTGTAATCTGAAAATATAAAAACAGCAAGGTAACTAATGATAAAAGTGAGCGAAAACGGTATTGCAATGCGTGGAAACAAAGCCTAGGGTTCATACTTTCACTAGTGCAAGTTCTCTCAAAAATAATAACATAATTGGATCATATAACCATCCCTCAACATGCAACAAAGAGTCACTCCAAAGTCACTAATAGTGGAGAACAAACGAAGAGACTATTGTAGGGTACGAAACCACCTCAAAGTTATCATGTCTGATCAATCTATTCAAGAGTCCGTAGTAAAATAACACGAAGCTATTCTTTCCGTTCAATCTATCATAGAGTTCGTACTAGAATAACACATTAAGACACAAATCAACCAAAACCCTAATGTCACCTAGATACTGCAATGTCACCTCAAGTATCCGTGGGTATGATTATACGATATGCATCACACAATCTCAGATTCATCTATCCAACCAACACAAAGAACTTCAAAGAGTGCCCCAAAGTTTCTACTGGAGAGTCAAGACGAAAACGTGTGCCAACCCCTATGCATAAGTTCACGAGGTCACGGAACTCACAAGTTGATCACCAAAATATACATCAAGTGGATCACGTGATATCCCATTGTCACCACAGATAAGCACATGCAAGACGTACATCGAGTGTTCTCAAATCCTTCAAGACTCAATCCGATAAGTTAACTTCAAAGGGAAAACTCAATTCATCACAAGAGAGTAGAGGGGGGGAAACATCATAAGATCCAACTATAATAGCAAAGCTCGCGATACATCAAGATCGTGTCAACTCAAGAACACGAGAGAGAGAGAGAGAGATCAAACACATAGCTACTGGTACATACCCTCAGCCCTAAGGGAGAACTACTCCCTCCTCATCGTGGAGAGTGCCGGGATGATGAAGATGGCCACCGAAGAAGGATTCCCCCTCGGCAGGGTGCCGGAACGGATCTAGATTGGTTTTCGGTGGCTACAGAGGCTTCTGGCGGCAGAACTCCCAATCTAGGTTATTTTCTGGAGGTTTCTCTATTTATAGGAATTTTTGGCGTAGGTCTCATGTCAAGAAGGTGCCCGAGTCGTCCACGAGGTAGGCCCATGCGCCCGGGGGGTGGGCGCGCCCCCCCACCCTTGTGGACGGCCCGGGACTCTTCTGGCCCAGCTCTTTTACTCCAGGGTCTTCTTTTGGTCCATAAAAAATCGTCAAAAATCGACACGTCAATTGGACTCCGTTTGGTATTCCTTTTCTGTAAAACTCAAAAACAAGGAAAAAACAGAAACTGGCACTGGGCTCTAGGTTAATAGGTTAGTCCCAAAAATCATATAAAATAGCATATAAATGCATACAAAACATCCAAGGTTGATAATATAATAGCATGGAACAATCAAAAATTATAGATACGTTGGAGACGTATCAAGCATCCCCAAGCTTAATTGCTACTCATTCTTGAGTAGGTAAATGATAAAAAACATAATTTTTGATGTGGAATGCTACCTAACATATTTATCAATGTAATCTTCTTTATTGTGGCAAGAATATTCAGATCCATAAGATTCAAGACAAAAGTTTAATATTGACATAAAAATAATAATACTTCAAGCATACTAACAAAGTAATCATGTCTTCTCAAAATAACATGGGCAAAGAAAGCTATCCCTACAAAATCATATAGTCTGGCTATGCTCTATCTTCATCACATAAAATATTTAAATCATGCACAACCCCGATGACAAGCCAAGCAATTGTTTCATACTTTTGATGTTCTCAAACCTTTTCAATCTTCACGCAATACAGGAGCGTGAGCCATGGACATAGCACTATAGGTGGAATAGAATGGTGGTTGTGGAGAAGACAAAAAGGAGAATATAGTCTCACATCAACTAGGCGTATCAACGGGCTATGGAGATGCCCGTCAATAGATATCAATGTGAGTGAGTAGGGATTTCCATGCAATGGATGCACTAGGGCTATAAGTGTATGAAAGCTCAAAAAGAAACTAAGTGGGTGTGCATCCAACTCGCTTGCTCACGAAGACCTAGGGCATTTTGAGGAAGCCCATCATTGGAATATACAAGCCAAGTTCTATAATGAAAGATTCCCACTAGTATATGAAAGTGACAACATAGGAGACACTCTATCATGAAGATCATGGTGCTACTTTGAAGCACAAGTGTGGTAAAAGGATAGTAGCATTGCACCTTCTCTCTTTTTCTCCCTTTTTTTGTTTTTTTTGGGCCTTCTTTTTCTACGGCCTCTTTTTCCTCTCTTTTTTCGTCTAGAGTCTCATACCGACTTGTGGGGGAATCATAGTCTCCATAATCCTTTCCTCACATGGGACAATGCTCTAATAATGATGATCATCACACTTTTATTTACTTACAACTCAAGAATTACAACTCGATACTTAGAACAAAATATGACTCTATATGAATGCCTCCAGCGCTGTACCGAGATGTGCAATGACTCATGAGTGACATGTATGAAAGAATTATGAACGGTGGCTTTGCCACAAATACGATGTCAACTACATGATCATGCAAAGCAATATAACAATGATGGAGCGTGTCATAATAAACTGAACGGTGGAAAGTTGCATGGCAATATATCTCGAAATGGCTATGGAAATGCCATAATAGGTAGGTATGGTGGCTGTTTTGAGGAAGGTAAATGGTGGGTTTATGGTACCGGCGAAAGTTGCGCGGTACTAGAGAGGCTAGCAATGGTGGAAGGGTGAGAGTGGGTATAATCCATGGACTCAACATTAGTCATAAAGAACTCACATACTTATTGCAAAAATCTATTAGTCATCAAAACAAAGTACTATGTGCATGCTCCTAGGGGGATAGATTGGTAGGAAAAGACCATCGCTCGTCCCCGACCGCCACTCATAAGGAAGACAATTAATAAATAAATCATGCTCCGACTTCATCACATAACGGTTCACCATACGTGCATGCTACGGGAATCACAAACTTCCACACAAGTATTTCTCAAATTCACAACTACTCACTAGCATGACTCTAATATTACCATCCTCATATCTCAAAACAATCATCAAGTATCAAACTTCTCATAGTATTCAACGCACTTTATATGAAAGTTTGTATTATATCCCTCTTGGATGCCCATCATATTAGGACTAATTTCATAACCAAAGCAAACTAGCATGCTGTTCTAAAGAATCTCAAAATAATATAAGTGAAGCATGAGAGTTCATCTATTTCTTCAAAATAAAACCACTGCCGTGCTCTAAAAAGATATAAGTGAAGCACTAGAGCAAATGACAAACTACTCCAAAAGATATAAGTGAAGATCAATGAGTAGTCGAATAATTATGCAACTACATGAAGACTCTCTAACATTTAAGAATTTCAGATGTTGGTATTTTATTCAAACAGTAAGCAAAATAAAAGACAATAAAATGACACTCCAAGCAAAACACATATCATGTGATGAATAAAAATATAGCTCCAAGTAAAGTTACAGATGAATGAAGACGAAAGAGGGGATGCCATCCGGAGTATCCCCAAGCTTAGGCTCTTAGTTGTCCTTGAATATTACCTTGGGGTGCCTTGGGCATCCCCAATCTTAGGCTCTTGTCACTCCTTATTCCATAGTCCATCGAATCTTTACCCAAAACTTGAAAACTTCACAACACAAAACTTACCAGAAAACTTGCAAGCTTCGTTAGTATAATAAAATAAATCACCACTTAGGTACTGTTGTGAACTAATTCTAAATTCATATTGGTGTAATATATACGGTATTACAACTCATATATGGTTCATATGTTGGGGAACGTAGTAATTTCAAAAATTTCCTACGCGCACGCAAGATCATGGTGATGCATAGCAACGAGGGGAGAGTATGATCTACGTACCCTTGTAGATCGCAACGGAAGCGTTGACACAACATAGAGGAAGTAGTCGTACGTATTCTTCCCGATCCGACCGATCCAAGCACTGTTACTCCGGCACCTCCGAGTTCTTAGCACACGTTCAGCTCGATGACGATCCCCGGGCTCCGATCCAGCAAAGCTTCGGGGAGGAGTTCCGTCAGCACGACGGCGTGGTGACGATCTTGATGTTCTACCGTCGCAGGGCTTCGCCTAAGCACCGCTACGATATGACCGAGGTGGAATATGGTGGAGGGGGGCACCGCACACGGCTAAGGAACGATCACGAAGATCAACTTCTGTGTCTATGGGGTGCCCCCTGCCTCAGTATATAAAGGATGGAGGAGGAGGAGGCCGGCCAAGGCTATTGGTGCGGCCAGGATGGGAGTCCTACTAGGACTCCAAGTCCTAGTAGGAGTCCACCAAGAGGGGAGGAAGGGAGAAGGAAGTGTAGGAGTAGGAAAGGTGGCCGGCCCCCTTTTCCCTAGTCCAATTCGGACTAGAGGGGAGGGGGGGCGCAGCAGCCTTTTTCCTCTTCCCACTAAAGCCCATCAAGGCCCATTACTTCTCCCGTAACTACCCGGTACTCCGAAAAATACCCGAATCACTCGGAACCTTTCCGAAGTCCGAATATAGTCGTCCAATATATCGATATTTACGTCTCGACCATTTCGAGACTCCTCGTTATGTCCCCGATCTCATCCGGGACTCCGAACTCCTTCGGTACATCAAAACTCATAATATAATTGTCATCGAAACCTTAAGCGTGCGGACCCTGCGGTTCGAGAACAATGTAAACATGACCGAGACACGTCTCCGGTCAATAACCAATAGCGGGACCTGGATGCCCATATTGGCTCCTACATATTCTACGAAGATCTTTATCGGTCAGACCGCATAACAACATACGTTGTTCCCTTTGTCATCGGTATGTTACTTGCCCGAGATTCGATCGTCGGTATCCAATACCTAGTTCAATCTCGTTACCGGCAAGTCTCTTTACTCGTTCCGTAATACATCATCTCACAACTAACATATTAGTTGTAATGCTTGCAAGGCTTTATGTGATGTGCATTACCGAGAGGGCCCAGAGATACCTCTTCGACAATCAGAGTGACAAATCCTAATCTTGAAATATGCCAACCCAACATCTACCTTTGGAGACACCTGTAATGCTCCTTTATAATCACCCAGTTACGTTGTGACGTTTGGTAGCACCCAAAGTGTTCCTCCGGCAAATGGGAGTTGCATAATCTCATAGTCATAGGAACATGTATAAGTCATGAAGAAAGCAATAGCAACATACTAAACGATCGGGTGCTAAGCTAATGGAATGGGTCATGTCAATCAGATCATTCAACTAATGATGTGACCTCGTTAATCAAATAACAACTCTTTGTCTATGGTTAGGAAACATAACCATCTTTGATTAACGAGCTAGTCAAGTAGAGGCATACTAGTGACACTCTGTTTGTCTATGTATTCACACATGTATTATGTTTCCGGTTAATACAATTCTAGCATGAATAATAAACATTTATCATGAAATAAGGAAATAAATAATAACTTTATTATTGCCTCTAGGGCATATTTCCTTCAGTCTCCAACTTGCACTAGAGTCAATAATCTAGTTCACATCGCCATGTGATTTAGCAGCAATAGTTCACATCACCATGTGATTAACACCCATAGTTCACATCGTCATGTGACCAACACTCAAAGGGTTTACTAGAGTCAGTAATCTAGTTCACATATCTATGTGATTAACACCCAAAGAGTACTAAGGTGTGATCATGTTTTGCTTGTGAGATAATTTTAGTCAACGGGTCTGTCACATTCAGATCCGTAAGTATTTTGCAAAATTCTATGTCTATAATGCTCTGCATGGAGCTACTCTAGCTAATTGCTCCCACTTTCAATATGTATCTAGATCGAGACTTAAAGTCATCCAGATCAGTGTCAAAACATGCATTGACGTAACCCTTTACGGCGAACCTTTTTGTCACCTCCATAATCGAGAAATATATCCTTATTCCACTAAGGATAATTTTGACCGCTGTCCAGTGATCTACTCCTAGATCACTATTGTACTCCCATGCCAATTAGTGTAGGTTATACAATAGATCTGGTACACAGCATGGCATACTTTATAGAACCTATGAATGAGGCATAGGGAATGACTTTCATTCTCTTTCTATCTTCTGCCGTGGTCGGGCTTTGAGTCTTACTCAACTTCACACCTTGTAACACAGGCAAGAAACTTTTTCTTTGACTGTTCCATTTTGAACTACTTCAAAATCTTGTCAAGGTATGTACTTATTGAAAAACTTATCAAGCGTCTTGATCTATCTTTATAGATCTTGAAGCTCAATATGTAAGCAGCTTTACCGAAGTCTTTCTTTGAAAAACTCCTTTCAAACACTCCTTTTATGCTTTGCAGAATAATTCTACATTATTTCCGATCAACAATATGTCATTCACATATACTTATCAGAAATGCTGTAGTGATCCCACTCACTTTCTCGTAAATACAGGCTTCATCGCAAGTCTGTATAAAACTATATGCTTTGATCAACTCATCAAAGCGTATATTCCAACTCCGAGATGTTTGCACCAGTCCACAGATAGATCGCCGGAGCTTGCATATTTAGTTAACACCTTTAGGATCGACAAAACCTTCTAGTTGCATCGTATACAACTCTTCTTTAGCAAATTCATTAAAGAAATGCAGTTTTGTTTATCCATTTGCCTGATTTCATAAAATGCGGCAATTGCTAACATGATTCGGACAGACTTAAGCATAGATACGAGTGAGAAAATCTCATCGTAGTCAACACCTTGAACTTGTCGAAAACCTTTTTGCGACAATTCTAGCTTTGTAGATAGTAACACTACTATCAGCGTCCGTCTTCCTCTAGAAGATCCATTTATTTTCTATGGCTTGCCGATCATCGGGCAAGTCAACCAAAGTCCATACTTTGTTCTCATACATGGATCATATCTCAGATTTCATGGCTTCAAGCCACTTTGCGGAATCTGGGCTCACCATTGCTTCTTCATAGTTCGTAGGTTCATCATGATCTAGTAGCATGACTTCCAGAACAGGATTACCGTACCACTCTGGCGCGGATCTTACTCTGGTTGATCTACGAGGTTCAGTAGTGTCTTGTTCTGAAGTTTCATGATCATCATCATTAGCTTCCTCACTAACTGGTGTAGGTGTCACAGAAACATTTTTCTGTGATGTACTACTTTCCAATAAGGGAGCAGGTACAGTTACCTCGTCAAGTTCTACTTTCCTCCCACTCACTTCTTTCGAGAGAAACTCCTTCTCAAGAAAGTTTCCGAATTTAGCAACAAAAGTCTTGCCTTCGGATCTGTGATAGAAGGTGTATCCAATAGTTTCCTTTGGATATCCTATGAAGACACATTTCTCCGATTTGGGTTCGAGCTTATCAGGTTGAAGCTTTTTCACATAAGCATCGCAGCCCCAAACTTTCAGAAACGACAACTTTGGTTTCTTACCAAACCACAGTTCATAAGGCGTCGTCTCAACGGATTTTGATGGTGCCCTTTTAACGTGAATGCATCTGTCTTTAATGCATAACCCCAAAACGATAGTGGTAGATCAGTAAGAGACATCATAGATCGCACCATATCTAATAAAGTACGGTTATGACGTTCGGACACACCATTACATTGTGGTGTTCCAGGTGGCATGAGTAGTGAAACTATTTCACATTGTTTTTAACTGAAGGCCAAACTCGTAACTCAAATACTCTTCTCTACGATCAGATCGTAGAAACTTTATTTTCTTGTTACGATGATTTTTCACTTCACTCTGAAATTCTTTGAACTTTTCAAATGTTTCAGACTTATGTATCATCAAGTAGATATACTCATATCTGCTCAAATCATCTATGAAGATCAAAAAATAATGATACCTGTCACGAGCCTCAATATTCATCGGACCACATACATCAGTATGTATGATTTCCAACAAATCTGTTGCTCGCTCCATTGTTACGAAGAACAGAGTCTTAGTCATCTTGCCCATGAGGCATGGTTCGCAAGCATCAACTGATTCATAATCAAGTGATTCCAAAAGCCCATCAGCATGGAGTTTCTTCATGCGCTTTACACCAATATGACCTAAACGGCAGTGCTACAAATAAGTTGCACTATCATTATTAACTTTGCATCTTTTGGTTTCAATATTATGATTATGTGTATCACTACGATCGAGATCCAATGAACTATTTTCATTGGGTGTGTAACCATATAAGGTTTTATTCATGTAAACAGAACAACAATTTATTCTCTTACTTAAATGAATAACCGTATTACAATAAACATGATCAAATCATATTCATGCTCAACGCAAACACCAAATAACACTTATTTAGGTTCAACACTAATCCCGAAATTATAGGGAGTGTGCGATGATGATCACATCAATCTTGGAACTACTTCCAACACACATCGTCACTTCACCCTTAACTAGTCTCTGTTTATTCTGCAACTCCCGTTTCGAGTTACTACTCTTAGCAACTGAACTAGCATCAAATACTAAGGGGTTGCTATAAACACTAGTAAAGTACACATCAATAACATGTATATCAAATATACTTATGTTCACTTTGCCATCCTTCTTATCCGCCAATCACTTGGGGTAGTTCCGCTTCCAGTGATCAGTCCCTTTGCAGTATAAGCACTTAGTCTCAGGCTTAGGATCAGACTTAGGCTTCTTCACTTGAGCAGCAACTAGCTTGCTGTTCTTCTTGAAGTTCCCCTTCTTCCCTTTGCCCTTTTCTTGAAACTAGTGGTCTTGTCAACCATCAACACTTGATGTTTTTCTCGATTTCTACCTTCGTTGATTTCAGCATCACGAAGAGCTTGGGAATTACTTTTGTCATCCCTTGCATATTATAGTTCATCATGAAGTTCTACTAACTTGGTGATGGTGACTAGAGAATTCTGTCAATCACTATCTTATCTGGAAGATTAACTCCCACTTGATTCAAGCAATTGTAGTACCCAGACAATCTGAGCACATGCTCACTTGTTGAGCGATTCTCCTCCATCTTTTAGCTATAGAACTTGTTGGAGACTTCATATCTCTCAACTCGGGTATTTGCTTGAAATATTAGCTTCAACTCCTGGAACATCTCATATGGTCCATGACGTTCAAAACGTCTTTGAAGTCCCGATTCTAAGCCATTAAGCATGGTGCACTAAACTATCAACTAGTCATCATATTGAGCTAGCCAAACGTTCATAACGTCTGCATCTGCTCCTGCAATAGGTCTGTCACCTAGCGGTGCATCAAGGACATAATTCTTCTGTGCAGCAATGAGGATAAACCTCAGATCACGAATCCAATCCGCATCATTGCTACTAACATCTTTCAACACAATTTTCTCTAGGAACATATCAAAATAAACACAGGGAAGTAACAACGCAAGCTATTGATCTACAACATAGATATGCTAATACTACCAGGACTAAGTTCATGATAAATTAAAGTTCAATTAATCATATTACTTAAGAACTCCCACTTAGATAGACATCCCTCTAATCCTCTAAGTGATCACGTGATCCAAATCAACTAAACCATAACCGATCATCACGTGAGATGGAGTAGTTTTCAATGGTGAACATCGTTATGTTGATCATATCTACTATATGATTCACGCTCGACCTTTCGGTCTCCGTGTTCCGAGGCCATATCTGTATATGCTTGGCTCGTCAAGTATAACCTGAGTATTCCGCGTGTGCAACTGTTTTGCACCCGTTGTATTTGAACATAGAACCTATCACACCCGATCATCACGTGGTGTCTCAGCACGAAGAACTTTCGCAACGGTGCATACTCAGGGAGAACACTTCTTGATAATTTAGTGAGAGATCATCTTATAATGCTACCGTCAATCAAAGCAAGATAAGATGTATAAAAGATAAACATCACATGCAAACAATATATGTGACATGATATGGCCATCATCATCTTGCTTCTTTGATCTCCATCTCCAAAGTACTTTCATGATCTATATCATCACCGGCATGACACCATGATCTCCATCATCTTGATCTATATCAATGTGTCGTCACGTGGTCGTCTCGCCAACCTTATGCTTCCACGACTATCACTACCGTTTAGTAATAAGGTAAAGCATTACATCGCGATTGCATTGCATACAATAAAGCGACAACCATATGGCTCCTGCCAGTTGCCGATAACTCGGTTACAAAACATGATCATCTCATACAATAAAATTCAGCTTCATGCCTTGACCATATCACATCACAACATGCCCTGCAAAAACAAGTTAGACGTCCTCTACTTTGTTGTTGCATGTTTTACATGGCTGCTACGGGCTTAAGTAAGAACCAATCTCACCTACGCATCAAAACCACAACGATAGTTTGTCAAATAGACTCCGTTTTAACCTTCGCAAGGACCGGGCGTAGCCACACTCGGTTCAACTAAAGTTGGAGAGACAGTCGCCCGCAAGCCATCTATGTGCAAAGCACGTCGAGGGAACCGGTCTCGCGTAAGCGTACGCGTAAGGTTGGTCCGGGTCGTCTCGTCCAACAATACCGCCGAACCAATGTATGACATGCTGGTAGGCAGTATGACTTGTATCGTCCACAACTCACTTGTGTTCTACTCGTGCATATAACATCAAACCATAAAACCTAGGCTCGGATGCCACTGTTGGGGAACGTAGTAATTTCAAAAATTTCCTACGCGCACGCAAGATCATGGTGATGCATAGCAACGAGGGGAGAGTATGATCTACGTACCCTTGTAGATCGCAACGGAAGCGTTGACACAACATAGAGGAAGTAGTCGTACGTCTTCTTCCCGATCCGACCGATCCAAGCACCGTTACTCCGGCACCTCCGAGTTCTTAGCACACGTTCAGCTCGATGACGATCCCCGGGCTCCGATCCAGCAAAGCTTCGGGGAGGAGTTCCGTCAGCACGACGGCGTGGTGACGATCTTGATGTTCTACCGTCGCAGGGCTTCGCCTAAGCACCGCTACAATATTATCGAGGACTATGGTGGAAGGGGGGGCACCGCACACGGCTAAGGAACGATCACGAAGATCAACTTGTGTGTCTATGGGGTGCCCCTTGCCTCAGTATATAAAGGATGGAGGAGGAGGAGGCCGGCCAAGGCTATTGGTGCGGCCAGGATGGGAGTCCTACTAGGACTCCAAGTCCTAGTAGGAGTCCATCAAGAGGGGAGGAAGGGAGAAGGAAGTGGAGGAGTAGGAAAGGTGGCCGGCCCCCTTTTCCCTAGTCCAATTCGGACTAGAGGGGAGGGGGGGCGCAGCAGCCTTTTTCCTCTTCCCACTAAAGCCCATCAAGGCCCATTACTTCTCCCGTAACTACCCGGTACTCCGAAAAATACCCGAATCACTCGGAACCTTTCCGATGTCCGAATATAGTCGTCCAATATATCGATATTTACGTCTCGACCATTTCGAGACTCCTCGTCATGTCCCCGATCTCATCCGGGACTCCGAACTCCTTCGGTACATCAAAACTCATAATATAATTGTCATCGAAACCTTAAGCGTGCGGACCCTGCGGTTCGAGAACAATGTAGACATGACCGAGACACGTCTCCGGTCAATAACCAATAGCGGGACCTGGATGCCCATATTGGCTCCTACATATTCTACGAAGATCTTTATCGGTCAGACCGCATAACAACATACGTTGTTCCCTTTGTCATCGGTATGTTACTTGCCCGAGATTCGATCGTCGGTATCCAATACCTAGTTCAATCTCGTTACCGGCAAGTCTCTTTACTCGTTCCATAATACATCATCTCACAACTAACATATTAGTTGTAATGCTTGCAAGGCTTTATGTGATGTGCATTACCGAGAGGGCCCAGAGATACCTCTCCGACAATCGAAGTGACAAATCCTAATCTCGAAATACGCCAACCCAACATCTACCTTTGGAGACACCTGTAATGCTCCTTTATGATCACCCAGTTACGTTGTGACGTTTGGTAGCACCCAAAGTGTTCCTCCGGCAAACGGGAGTTGCATAATCTCATAGTCATAGGAACATGTATAAGTCATGAAGAAAGCAATAGCAACATACTAAACGATCGGGTGCTAAGCTAATGGAATGGGTCATGTCAATCAGATCATTCAACTAATGATGTGACCTCGTTAATCAAATAACAACTCTTTGTCTATGGTTAGGAAACATAACCATCTTTGATTAACGAGCTGGTCAAGTAGAGGCATACTAGTGACACTCTGTTTGTCTATGTATTCACACATGTATTATGTTTCCGGTTAATACAATTCTAGCATGAATAATAAACATTTATCATGAAATAAGGAAATAAATAATAACTTTATTATTGCCTCTAGGGCATATTTCCTTCATCATACCCTCCGATACTACTCATAGATTCATCAAAATAAGCAAACAACACATAGAAAACAGAATCTGTCAAAAACAGAACAGTCTGTAGTAATCTAGATCAAACGTATACTTATGGAACCTCAAAAATTCTAAAATAAATTGTTGGACGTGAGGAATTTGTCTGTTAATCATCTTCAAAAAGAATCAACCTAATCGCACTCTCCAGTAAAAAATGGCAGCAAATCTCGTGAGCGCTAAAGTTTCTGTTTTTTACAGCAAGATCACATAAACTTCCCCCAAGTCTTCCCAAAGGTTCTACTTGGCACAAACACTAATTAAAACAAAAAACCACATCTAAACATAGGCTAGATGAATTATTTATTACTAAACAGGAACAAAAATAAAATGGGTTGCCTCCCAACAATTGCTATCATTTAACACTCCTAGCTAGGCATGATGATTTCGATGATGCTCACATAAAAGATAAGAATTGAAACATAAAGAGAGCATCATGAAGAATATGACTAGCATATTTAAGTCTAACCCACTTCCTATTCATAGGGATTTTGTGATTAAACAACTTATGGGAACAATAATCAACTAGCATAGGAAGGCAAAACAAGCATGACTTTAAAAATTTAAGCACATAGAGAGGAAACTTGATATTATTGCAATTCCTACAAGCATATATTCCTCCATAATAATAATTTTCAGTAGAATCATGAATGAATTCAACAATATAACTATCACATAAAGCATTCTTTTCATGAGCCACAAGCATATAAAATTTACTACTCTCCACATAGGTAAAATTCTTCTCATTCGGAATAGTGGGAGTATCATAAGAAACTCGAATACTACAAATTGTTTCCTCATTAAAAGAGTAATATTCAGGAAAAGGGTAATCATAATCATGACAAGTTTTAATATAATCATCACTACTTTTTATAGCATACATGTCATCACAATAATCATCATAAGTAGAAACTTTGTTCTCATCATAATCAATTGAAACCTCTTCCAAGATAGTGGAATCATTACTAAATAAAGTCATGACCTCTCCAAATCCACTTTCATAATTATCACAATAAGATTAAACATCCTCCAAAATAGTGGGATCATTACTTCCTAAAGTTGACACTCTTCCAAACCCACTTTAATCAATATAACCATCATAAATAGGAGGCATGCTATCATCATAATAATTTTGCTCATCAAAACTTGGGAGACTAAAAATATCATATTCATTAAATGTAGCATCCCCAAGCTTGTGGCTTTGCATATCATTATCATCATGGGTATTCAAACAATTCATACCAACAACATTGCAATCATGCTCATCATCCAAAGATTTAGTGCCAAGCATTCTAATGCATTCTTATTCTAGCACTTTGGCACAATTATCGGAATCCTTATTTTCATGGAAGATATTAAAAAGATGAAGCATATGAGGTACCCTCAATTCCATTTTTCTTGTAGTTTTGTTTTATAAACTAAACTAGTGATAAAACAAGAAACAAAAAGATTCGATTGCAATATCTAAAGATATACCTTCAAGCGCTAACCTCCCCGGCAACGGCGTCAGAAAAGAGCTTGATGTCTACTACACAACCTTCTTCTTGTAGACGTTGTTGGGCCTCCAAATGCAGATGATTGTAGGACAGTAGCAAATTTCCCTCAAGTGGATGACCTAAGTTTTATCAATCCGTGGGAGGCGTAGGATGAAGATGGTCTCTCTCAAACAACCCTGCAACCAAATAACAAAGAGTCTCTTGTGTCCCCAACACACCCAATACAATAGTAAATTGTATAGGTGCACTAGTTCGGCGAAGAGATGGCGATACAAGTACAATATGGATAGTAGATATAGGTTTTTGTAATCTGGAAACATAAAAAAAGCAAGGTAACTAATGATAAAAGTGAGCAAAAACGGTATTGCAATGCGTGGAAACAAGGCCTAGGGTTCATACTTTCACTAGTGCAAGTTCTCTCAACAATAATAACATAATTGGATCATATAACCATCCCTCAACATGCAACAAAGAGTCACTCCAAAGTCACTAATAGCGGAGAACAAACGAAGAGATTGTTGTAGGGTACGAAACCACCTCAAAGGTATCCTTTCTGATCGATCTATTCAACAGTCCGTAGTAAAATAACACAAAGCTATTCTTTCCGTTCAATCTATCATAGAGTTCGTACTAGAATAACACCTTAAGACACAAATCAACCAAAACCCTAATGTCACCTAGATACTCCAATGTCACCTCAAGTATCGGTGGGTATGATTATATGATATGCATCACACAATCTCAGATTCATCTATTCAACCAACACAAAGAACTTCAAAGAGTGCCCCAAAGTTTCTACCAGATAGTCAAGACGAAAACGTGTGCCAACACATATGCATAAGTTCATGAGGTCACGGAACTCGCAAGTTGATCACCAAAACATACATCAAGTGGATCACGTGATATCTCATTGTCACCACAGATAAGCACATGCAAGACATACATCGAGTGTTCTGAAATCCTTAAAGACTCATCCGATAAGGTAACTTCAAAGGGAAAACTCAATTCATCACAAGAGAGTAGATGGGGGAAACATCATAAGATCCAACTATAATAGCAAACCTCACGATACATCAAGATCGTGCCGACTCAAGAACACGAGAGAGAGAGAGAGAGAGATCAAACACATAGCTACTAGTACATACCCTCAGCCCCGAGGGAGAACTACTCCCTCCTCATCATGGAGAGCGTCGGGATGACGGAACTCCCAATCTAGGTTATTTTCTGGAGGTTTCTCTATTTATAGGAATTTTTGGCGTAGGTCTCACGTTAAGAAGGTGCCCGAGTCGTCCACTAGGTAGGCCCACGTGCCCGGGGGGTGGGCACGCCCACCACCCTCGTGGATGGCCCGGAACTCTTCTGGCCCAACTCTTTTACTTCGGGGTCTTCTTTTGGTCCATAAAATATCATCAAAAATTGTCACGTCAATTGGACTCTGTTTGGTATTCCTTTTCGGTAAACTCAAAAATAAGGAAAAAAACAGAAACTGGCACTAGGCTCTAGGTTAATAGGACTATGAGATCATGCAACTCCCGAATACCGGAGGAACACTTAGTGTGCTATCAAACGTCACAATGTAACTGGGCGACTATAAAGATGCTCTACAGGTGTCTCCGATGGTGTTTGTTGAGTTGGCATATATCGAGATTAGGATTTGTCACTCCATGTATCAGAGAGGTATCTCTGGGGCCTCTCGATAATGCACATCACTATAAGCCTTGCAAGCAATGTGACTAATCAGTTAGTTGCGGGATGATGCATTACGGAACGAGTAAAGAGACTTGCCAGTAACGAGATTGAACTAGGTATTGAGATACCGTCGATCGAATCTCGGGCAAGTAACATACCGATGACAAAGGGATCAACGTATATCGTTATGTGGTTTGACCGATAAAGATTTTGTAGAATATGTGGGAGCCAATATGAACATCCAGGTTCTGCTATTGGTTATTGACCAGAGACGTGTCTCAGTCATGTCTACATAGTTCTCGAACCCGTAGTATCCGCACGCTTAACGTTCGGTGACGATCGGTATTATGAGTTTATGTGTTTTGATGTACCGAAGATAGTTCGGAGTCCCGGATGTGATCACGGACATGACGAGGAGTCTCGAAATGGTCGACATAAAGATTGATATATTGTACGGCTATATTCGGACACCGGAAGTGTTCCGGGTGATTTCGGAGAAAACCGGAGTGCTGGAGGGTTATCGGAACCCCCCCCCCCCCCGCCGGGGGGAACTAATGGGCCACATGGGCCTTAGTGGAGAGAGAGAGGGCCGGCTAAGGTAGGGCCGCGCGCCCCTCCCCCTCTAGTCCAAATTAGACTAGGGAAGGGGGGCGCCTCCCTTTCCTTCTCCCTTCTCCTCTCCTTCCTTTCCCCTTCCTCCTCCAAGTTGTACTAGGAAAGGGGGAGTCCTACTCCTACTAGGAGGAGGACTCATCCCCTCCTTGGCGCGCCCCAAGGGCCGGCCGGCCTCCCCCCTTGCTCCTTTATATACGGGGGCAGGGGCACCCTAGAACACACAAGTTGATCATTGATCCCTTAGCCATGTGCGGTGCCCCTCCATCATAATCCACCTCGGTCATATCATTGTAGTGCTTAGGCAAAGCCCTATGTCGGTAGCTTCATCATCACTGTCATCACGCTGTCGTGCTAACGAAGCTCTCCCTCGACACTTAGCTGGATCGAGAGTTCGTGGGACATCACCGAGCCGAACGTTTGCAGATCGCGGAGGTACCGTACTTTCGGTGCTAGGATCGGTCGGATCGTGAAGACGTACGACTACATCAACCGCATTGTCATAATGCTTCCGCTTACGGTCTACGAGGGTACGTGGACAACACTCTTCCCCTCTCTTTTCTATGCATCACCATGATAGATCTTGCATGTGCATAGGAAATTTTTGAAATTACTGCGTTCCTCAACAGTGGCATCCGAGCCAGGTTTATGCGTAGATGTTATATGCATGAGTAGAACACAAAGGACTTTTGTGCGTGAGTATATACATATTGCTTGTCGTCGCTAGTTGATTCTTGATTCGGCTGTATTGTTGCATGAAGCGGCCCAGACCGACATTACGCGTACGCTTACGCGAGAATGGTTCTACCGATGTGCTTCGCACACAGGTGGCTGGTGGGTGTCAGTTTCTCCAACTTTAGTTGAATCGGATTCAATGAACAGGGTCCTTTCTGAAGATCAAAAAGCAATCACTATACCACATTGTGGTTTTTGATGTGTAGGTAAGAATGGTTCTTGCTCAGCCCGTAGAAGCCACATAAAACTTGCAACAACAAAGTAGAGGACGTCTAACTTGTTTTTGCAGGGCATGTTATGATGTGATATGGTTAAGACATGATGCTAAATTTTATTGTATGAGATGATCATGTTTTGTAACACAGCTATCGGCAACTGGCAGGAGCCATATGGTTGTCGCTTTATTGTATGAAATGCAATCGCCATGTAATTGCTTTACTTTATCACTAAGCGGTAGCAATAGTCGTCGAAGCAATAGTTGGCAAGACGACAACGATGCTTCGATGGAGATCAAGGTGTCAAGCCGGTGACGATGGTGATCATGACGGTGCTTTGGATATGGAGATCGAAGGCACAAGATGATGATGGCCATATCATATCACTTATATTGATTGCATGTGATGTTTATCCTTTATGCATCTTATTTTGCTTAGTTTGGCGGTAGCATTATAAGATGATCTCTCACTAAATTTCAAGGTACAAGTGTTCTCCCTGAGTATGCACCGTTGCTACAGTTCGTCGTGCCGAGACACCACATGATGATCGGGTGTGATAAGTTCTACATTCATATACAGCGGGTGCAAGCCAGTTTTGCACACGCAGAATACTCGGGTTAAACTTGACGAGCCTAGCATATGCAGATATGGCCTCGGAACACTGAGACCGAAAGGTCGAGCGTGAATCATATAGTAGATATGATCAACATAGTGATGTTCACCATTGAAAACTACTCCATCTCACATGATGATCGGACATGGTTTAGTTGATATGGATCACGTGATCACTTAGATGATTAGAGAGATGTCTATCTAAGTGGGAGTTCTTAAGTAATTTGATTAATTGAACTTTAATTTATCATGAACTTAGTACCTGATAGTATTTTGCATGTCTATGTTGTTCTAGATAGATGGCCCGTGTTGTTGTTCCATTGAATTTTAATGCATTCCTAGAGAAAGCTAAGTTGAAAGATGATGGTAGAAACTACACGGGTTGAGTCCGTAACTTGAGGATTATCCTCATTGCTGCACAGAAGAATTACGTTCTGGAAGCACCGCTAGGTGACAAACCCGCTGCAGGAGCAACGCCAGATGTTGTGAACACCTGGCAGAGCAAACCTGATGACTAGTCGATAGTTCAGTGTGCCATGCTTTACGGCTTAGAACCGGGACTTCAACGATGTTTTGAACGTCATGGAGCATATGAGATGTTCTAGGAGTTGAAGTTAATATTTCAAGAAAATGCCTGGATTGAGAGATATGAAGTCTCCAATAAGTTTTACAGCTGTAAAATGGAGGAGAATAGTTCTGTTAGTGAACATATACTCAGAATGTCTGGGTACCACAACCACTTGACTCGGCTGGGAGTTAATCTTCCTGATGATAGTGTCATTGACAGAGTTCTTCAATCACTGCCACCAAGCTATAAGAGCTTCGTGATGAACTATAATATGCAAGGGATGGATAAGACGATTCCTGAGCTCTTCACAATGCTATAGGTTGCGGAGGTAGAAATCAAGAAGGAGCATCAAGTGTTGATGGTCAACAAGACCACCAGTTTCAAGAAAAAGGGTAAAGGGAAGAAGGGGAACTTCAAGAAGAACTGCAAGCCAGTTGCTGCTCAAGTGAAGAAACCCAAGTCTGGACCTAAGCCTGAGACTCAGTGCTTCTACTGCAAAGGGACTGGTCATTGGAAGCGGAACTGCCCCAAGTATTTGGCGGAGAATAAGGATGGCAAAGTGAAAGGTATATTTGATATACATGTTATTGATGTGTACCTTACTAATGCTTGCAGTAGTGCATGGTTATTTGATACTAGTTTAGTTGCTAACACTTTCAACTCGAAACAGGGGCTACGGATTAAGCAAAGATTGGCTAAGGACGAGGTGACGATGCACGTGGGAAATGGTTCCAAAGTGGGTGTGATCGCCGTCGGCACGCTACCTCTACATCTACCTCCGGGATTAGTTTTAGACCTAAATAATTGTTATTTGGCGCCAGCGTTGAGCATGAACATTATATCTAGATCTTGTTTGATGCGAGACGGTTATTCATTTAAATCGGAGAATAATGGTTGTTCTATTTATATGAGTAATATCTTTTATGGTCATGCACCCTTGATGAGTGGTCTATTTTTTACTAAATCTTGATAGTAGTGATACACATGTTCATAGTATTGAATCCAAAAGATGCAGAGTTGATAATGATAGTGCAACTTATTTGTGGCACTACCGTTTGGGTCATATTTGTGTAAAGCGCATGAAGAAACGCCATTCTGATGGACTTCTGGAATCACTTGATTATGAATCACTTGGTACTTGCGAACCATGCCTCATGGGCAAGATGACTAAAACTCTGTTCTCAGGAACAATGGAGCGAGCAACAGAGTTATTGGAAATCATACATACTGATGTATGTGGTCCAATGAACATTGAGGCTCGCGGTGGATATCATTATTTTATCACCTTCACGGATGATTTGCGAAGATATGGGTATATCTACTTAATGAAACATAAGTCTGAAACATTTGAAAAGTTCAAAGAATTTCAGAGTGAAGTGGAAAATCATCGTAACAAGAAAATAAAGTTTCTACGATCCGATCATGGAGGAGAATATTGGAGTTATGAGTTTGGTCTTCATTTGAAACAATGCGGAATAGTTTCACAACTCATGCCACCCGAAACACCACAGCGTAATGGTGTGTCCGAACGTCGTAATGGTACTTTATTAGATATGGTGCGATCTATGATGTCTCTTACTGATTACCGTTATCGTTTTGGGGTTATGCTTTAGAGACGGTTGCATTCACGTTAAATAGGACACCATCGAAATCCTTTGAGACGACGCCTTATGAATTATGGTTTGGCAAGAAACCAAAGTTGTCGTTTCTAAAAGTTTGGGGCTGCGATGCTTATGTGAAAAAGCTTCAACCTGATAAGCTCGAACCCAAATCGGAGAAATGTGTCTTCATAGGATACCCAAAGGAGACTGTTGGGTACACCTTCTATCACAGATCCAAAGGCAAGATATTCGTTCCTAAGAATGGATCCTTTCTAGAGATAGAGTTTCTCTCGAAAGAAGTGAGTGGGAGGAAAGTAGAACTTGATGAGGTAATTGTACATGCTCCCTTATTGGAAAGTAGTTCATCACTGAAATCAGTTCCAGTGATTCCTATACCAGCAAGTGAGGAAGCTAATGATGATGATCATGAAACTTCTGATCAAGTTACTACCGAACCTCGTAGGTCAACCAGAGTAAGATCCACACCAGAGTGGTACGGTAATCCTATTTTGGAGGTCATGTTACTTGACCATGATGAACCTATGAACTATGAGGAAGCGATGATGAGCCCAGATTCCGCAAAATGGCTTGAAGCCATGAAATCTAAGATGGGATCCATGTAGGAGAACAAAGTGTGGACTTTAGTTGACTTGCCCGTTGATCGGCAGGCCATAGAGAATAAATGGATCTTCAAGAAGAAGACTGATGCTGACGGTAATGTTACTGTCTACAAAGCTCGACTTGTTGCAAAAGGTTTTTGACAAGTTCAAGGAGTTGACTACGATGAGACATTCTCACCCGTAGCGATGCTTAAGTCCGTCCGAATCATGTTAGCAATTGCCGCATTTTATGATTATGAAATTTGGCAAATGGATGTCAAAACTGCATTCCTTAATGGATATCTTAAAGAAGAGTTGTATATGATGCAACCAGAAGGTTTTGTCAATCCAACAGGTCCTAACAAAGTGTGCAAGCTCTAGCGATCCATTTATGGACTGGTGCAAGCCTCTCGGGGTTGGAATATATGCTTTGATAGTGTGATCAAAGCATATGGTTTTATACAGACTTTTGGAGAAGCATGTATTTACAAGAAAGTGGGTGGGAGCTCCGTAGCATTTCTGATATTATATGTAGATGACATATTGTTGATTGGAAATGATACTGAATTTCTAAATAGCATAAAAGGATACTTTAATAAGAATTTTTCAATGAAAGACCTCGGTGAAGCTTCTTATATATTGGGCATCAAGATCTATAGAGATAGATCAAGACGCTTAATTGGACTTTCACAAAGCACATACCTTGATAAAGTTTTAAAGAAGTTCAAAATGGATTAGGCAAATAAAGGGTTCTTGCCTGTGTTACAAGGTGTGAAGTTGAGTCAGACTCAATGCCCAACCACTGCAGAAGATAGAGAGAAAATGAAAGTCATTCCCTATGCTTCAGCCATAGGTTCTATCATGTATGCAATGCTGTGTACCAGACTTGATGTGTGCCCTGCTATTAGTTTAGCAGGGAGGTACCAAAGTAATCCAGGAGTGGATCACTGGACAGCGGTCAAGAACATCCTGAAATACCTGAAAAGGACTAAGGATATGTTTCTCGTATATGGAGGTGACAAAGAGCTCGTCGTAAACGGTTACGTCGATGCAAGCTTTGACACTGATTCGGATGACTCTAAGTCACAAACCGGATATGTGTTTTTATTAAATGGTGGAGCTGTCAGTTGGTGCAGTTCCAAGCAGAGCGTCGTGGCAGGATCTACGTGTGAAGCAGAGTACATAGCTGCTTCGGAAGCAACAAATGAAGGAGTCTGGATGAAGGAGTTCATATCCGATATAGGTGTAATACCTAGTGCATCGGGTCCAATGAAAATCTTTTGTGACAATACTGGTGCAATTGCCTTGGCAAAGGAATCCAGATTTTACAAGAGAACCAAGCACATCAAGAGACGCTTCAATTCCATCCGCGATCAAGTCAAAGAGGGAGACATAGAGATTTGCAAGATACATACGGATCTGAATGTTGCAGACCCTTGACTAAGCCTCTCTCACGAGAAAAACATGATCAGCACCAAGACTCCATGGGTGTTAGAATCATTACAATGTATTCTAGATTATTGACTCTAGTGCAAGTGAGAGACTAAAGGAAATATGCCCTAGAGGCAATAATAAAGTTTTTATTTATATTTCCTTATATCATGATAAATGTTTATTATTCATGCTAGAATTGTATTAACCGAAAACTTAGTACACGTGTGAATACATACACAAACAGATTGTCACTAGTATGCCTCTACTTGACTAGCTCGTTGAATCAATGATGGTTATGTTTCCTGACCATAGACATGAGTTGTCATTTGATTAACGGGATCACATCATTGGAGAATGATGTGATTGACTTGACCCATCTGTTAGCTTAGCATGATGATCGTTTAGTTTGTTGCTATTGCTTTCTCCATAACTTATACATGTTCCTATGACTATGAGATCATGCAACTCCCGAATACCGGAGGAACACTTAGTGTGCTATCAAACGTCACAACGTAACTGGGCGACTATAAAGATGCACTACAGGTGTCTCCGGTGGTGTTTGTTGAGTTGACATAGATCGAGATTAGGATTTGTCACTCCGTGTATCGAAGAGGTATCTCTAGGCCCTCTCGGTAATGCACATCACTATAAGCCTTGCAAGCAATGTGACTAATCATTTAGTTACGGGATGATGCATTATGAAACGAGTAAAGAGACTTGCCAGTAACGAGATTGAACTAGGTATTGAGATACTGACTATCGAATCTCGGGCAAGTAACATACTGATGACAAAGGGATCAACGTATATCATTATGCGGTTTGACCGATAAATATCTTCGTAGAATATGTGGGAGCCAATATGAACATCCAGGTTCCGCTATTGGTTATTGACTGGAGACGTGTCTCGGTCATGTCTACATAGTTCTCGAACCCGTAGGGTCCGCACGCTTAACGTTTGGTGATGATCGGTATTATGAGTTTATGTGTTTTGATGTACCGAAGATAGTTCAGAGTCCCGCATGTGATCACGGACATGATGAGGAGTCTCGAAATGGTCGAGACATAAAGATTGATATATTGGACGGCTATATTCGGACACCGGAAGTGTTCCAGGTGATTTCGGAGAAAACCGGAGTGCCGGAGGGTTACCGAAACCCCCCGGGGAACTAATGGGCCACATGGGCCTTAGTGGAGAGAGAAAGGGCCGGCCAAGGCAGGGCCACGCGCCCCTCCCCCTCTAGTTCGAATTGGACTAGGGAAGGGGGGCGGCGCCCCCCTTTCCTTCTCCCTTCTCCTCTCCTTCCTTCCCCCTTCCTCCTCCTAGTTGGACTAGGAAAGGGGGAGTCCTACTCCTACTAGGAGGAGGACTACTCCCCTCCTTGGCGCGCCCAAGGCCCCCCCCCCTTGCTCCTTTATATACAGGGGCAGGGGGTACCCTAGAACACACAAGTTGATCAGTGATCCCTTAGCCGTGTGCGGTGCCCCCCTCCACCATAATCCACCTCGGTCATATCGTCATAGTGCTTAGGCGAAGCCCTGCGCCGGTAGCTTCATCATCACCGTCATCACACCGTCGTGCTGACGAAGATCTCCCTCGACACTCAGCTGGATCGAGAGTTCGTGGGACGTCACCGAGCCGAACGTGTGCAGATCGTGGAGGTGCCGTACTTTCGGTGCTAGGATCAGTCGGATCATGAAGACGTACGACTACATCAACCACGTTGTCATAATGCTTTTGCTTACGGTCTACGAGGGTACGTGGACAACACTCTTCCCCTCTCGTTGCTATGCATCACCATGATAGATCTTGCATGTGTGTAGGAAATATTTGAAATTACCGCGTTCCCTAACAATGGCCCTCTTCGACGAATTCTTCTCGGGGACCATGGACCTTGGGCGCCTAAACTATGGGGTCATCACTCTCATCCCCAAAGTTTCGGGTGCTTCTGACATCCACTAGTTCCGGCCTATCACTGTGATCAATGGGATATTCCGGATCTTGGCCAAAGGGTACGCCAATAGGGTGACTCTTCTAGCTGACACCATCACTCACCCCAACCAATCCGCCTTCATACAGGGGCGGTTTATTCTGGATGGGGTTTTGGTTTTCCACGAGGTCCTCCATGAAGTCCGGTCCAAACAACATCGAGCGGTCTTCCTGAAGCTTGACTTTCATAAAGCCTATGATACGGTTCACTGGCCCTTCCTTCGAGAAGTCTTGCTTCGTAAGGGCTTCGATGACTGCTGGCTGACCAGAGTTAAGTAGCTCGTCTCCCGTGGTCGGGCCGCGGTTAACATTAACGGTGAGGTCGGGCCCTTCTTCTCCACGCTTTGTGGGGTTCGCGAGGGCGACCAGTTCTCCCCGTTTCTATTTAACATGGTGGTCGATGCCCTGGCGGTCATCCTAGATAAGGCCAAATCTGCTGGCCATATCCACGACAGTGTCCCTCACCTGGTAGGAGGGGGAGGGGTCTCCCTCCTCCAATATGCCGACGACACCATAATAATGGTTGAGGGCTCCGCGACCGATATTGCCAACCTGAAGTTTCTCCTCCTCTGCTTCCAATAGATGTCTGGGCTCACTATCAACTTCGATAAGAGCGAAGTGATGATCCTTGGCTATCCTCCAGAGGAGACCCAAGCCATAGCTGATCGGCTTAACTGCCGCTTGGGTACTTTCCCCATGACGTATTTGGGGATACCCATTAGTGACTCGCGACTCACCGTGGCTGACCTCCGCCCGACAGTGACCCGGATGCAACACCGGGTCGAGCCCTAGAAGGGGCGATGGCTCTCGAAGGCGGCTCGGGTAATCCTCATTAACTCCTCGCTTGCCAGCCTCCTATGGTTCCTCATGAGCTTCTACAGCCTCCATGAGACACTCCATCAGGAGATTGCCAGGTACCAGTCTAGGTTTTTCTGGGCAAGCGAGGGGGACAAGCAGAAATACCATATGGTAAGCTGGCCCGACATCTGCAAACCCAAGGACCAGGGGGGTCTGGGGATCCTGTCTTCTCGGCGCATGAACATTGTGCTCTTGACTCATTGGCTCTGGCGCATCACCAATGGGGAGGGCGACCTCTGGCTTACTATCATCAGAAACAAGTACCTTCGGGGCCAACCCTTAGCTTTCTATCAGCGCTCTGGTGGCTCCCAATTCTGGCAGGCTGTGATTCAGCTTTTACCCGTGCTCCGCATAGGCACGTCCATCACGGTTGGCTCTGGGTCCTCGACCCTGTTCTGGTTCAACCGCTGGCTAGGGGACTTTCCCCTGGCCGCTCGCTTCCCGGCCCTATTCGCCATAGCGATTGACCCTCGGGTCTCCGTCGAGACGGCCCTTATTGACTTAGGGTGTCTCGCCTTCCGGCGCCCCTTTGGTCCCTTTGAGGTGGCCGCTTGGGACTCCCTTCTCCAGGATATCGCTCTTCTTTCGATGGACGTCGAGGGCGCCCCTGACTCCCTTTCTTGGTGCCTAGAGCCTTCCGGCCGCTTCTCCACTAAGTCTTTATACGCAGCCATCACTCCTTCGTTGGCCCCTGAGCCCTTTAGCCTGATCTGGGACATTCGCCTTCCCTTGAAGATCAGGATCTTCCTGTGGCAGTGGATACGGGGACGCCTTCCCTCTGGGGTAGAGGTCCTCAAGTGTAATGGACCAGGAGATGGGATGTGTCCCTTGTGCGGCACGGTGGAGGATACTAACCACATCTTCTTCTCCTGCTCCACAGCCCAATTCCTGTGGTCCTGCTTCCGTGAGACGGTCGGTGGGCAGTGGTGCAACGCCAACTTCCCCAACTTACTTGCGGAGATCCACGCCTCCCCCCTCCCCCCGCGCTACCGCCATAATAGATGGTTGTGCGTTGGGGTCCTCGCCTGAACGCTTTGGACCATCCGCAACAAGCTTGTTATTCAGAAGGTGCCTCTTCGACGTGCGACTGACGCGATCTTCAAAATGTATTGTTACTTGCAGCTATGGCGGCCGCTTAGCTGCCCCCAGGACCGGGACGTCATCAACACCCTCCTCGCCGACCTTCGCTCGATGGCCTTTCGCGTGGCGCCTCCGCTTTTGCCCCCTCCACCGGAGCCCGAGTAGACATGTCGCACGTGTTGTTGTGTTTGTGTGTGTTGCTTGTTTCCAGGGCTTGTTGAGCCGTGCCTTCAGCATTAACCCTTCTGCTACCTTATTTGCATGTGAGACGTGTGTGTGGGTGTGTGAACCTTGTCGGATGTTTGGCTCGGGCGATTTTCTTTATAATATAAAACGGGGCGAAAGCCTTTTTCGGTAATTCATAAGATTAGTCGTGGGCAAAATAAAACTAGGTATGTAATGGCGGCAATTGGTTGTGGACAGCAGCGCATAGCTTATTGGCTTGCAAATGCTCCCCAAGAGATTAGCATTATCATTACCGATGATTATAAAATTGTTATTGCTTGAGTAATGAAATGCTTCCGCCCCTCAAAAATAAAAAAAGTCTGCCAATTCAAGCCCCTTCACCGTTTGCATGCTGACTTTTCCTGCACTCGTCTATGTTAGTTTTATCATCAGGGTTTTGAATTTTTTATCCAGTGGTTGTTGATGTCGTCCTTGACTGCTTTCCTTGCCTACGATATCACCAACTTACCTACTATAGGAGCGTCAGAAATTCGAGGGGCACAAAGGTGCGTGCGTGCCCAGTCGTCCGGCCGCACGATTGCTTCGCGATTCACAAACTGGCAAATTTTCGTGTTTTGACCATTTTCTGAAACTTATTCGAGATTTGACCCTAGTTTGAAATTTTTTCGAGATCTGGCCCTTTTGCTATCGCCAGAGTCCATGGCAGTAGGGTCTAACAGCCTGATAACCCACAAGTATAGGGGATCTCAACAGTTTTCGATAAGTAAGAGTGTCGAACCCAACGAGGAGCTAAAGGTAGAACAAATATTCCCTCAAGTTCTATCGACCACCGATACAACTCTACGCACGCTTGACGTTCGCTTTACCTAGAACAAGTATGAAACTAGAAGTACTTTGTAGGTGTTGTTGGATAGGTTTGCAAGATAATAAAGAGTATGTAAATAAAAAGTAGGGGCTTTTTAGATAAAGAAACAATAAAGTAAATATAGCGAGTGTGGAAAAGTGGTGGTAGGAGTTGCGAAATTGCCCCTAAGCAATTGGCTACTTTACTAGACCGATAGCAAGTATTATGTGGGAGAGGCCACTGCTAGCATGTCATCCCTGACTTGGAATTCTATGCACTTATGATTGGAACTATTAGCAAGCATCCACAACTACTAATGTTCATTAAGGTAAAACCCAACCATAGCATTAAGGTATATTGGTCCCCCTTCAATCCTGTATGCGTCAATTTCTATGCTAGGTTGAAGCTTCTGTCACTCTTGCCCTCCAATACATAGTCCTATCAACATACAACTAACCCTAGGGTGTGATCCACGCGCGCAATCATATGATGGGCACCAAAGGACAGCAACATAACCACAAGCAAATTAAATCAATCATAGCAATTCATCAACCACTGATAGGACAACGAAAATCTACTAAGACATCATAGGATGGCAACACATCATTGGATAATAATATGAAGCATAAAGCACCATGTTCAAGTAGAGGGTATAGCGGGTTGCGGGAGAGTGGACCGCTGTAGATAGAGAGGGGAAGGTGATGGAGATGTTGGTGAAGATGGCGGAGGTGTTGGTGTAGATCGCGGTGATGATGATGGCCCCCGGCGGCGTTCCGGCGCCACCGGAAGCGAGGGGGAGAGAGCCCCCCTCCTTCTTCTTCTTCCTTGACCTTCTCCCTAGATGGGAGAAGGATTTCCCCTCTGGTCCATGGTCTCCGTGGCGTGGGAGGGGCGAGAGCCCCTCCGAGATTGGATCTGTCTCTCTGTCTCTCTCTGTTTCTGCATTCCCAGATTCTTCCCTTTCACCGTTTCTTATATTCCCGGAGATCCGCAACTTCGATTGGGCTGAAATTTTAACATGATCTCTATCCAGATATTAGCTTTCTTGTGGCGAAAGAAGGGAAACAACCGCCTTACAGGTGGCCCACGAGGGTCAGGGGCGCGCCCCCTGCCTCGTGGCCACCTCGGGCACCGTCTCGCATGGATTTTTCTTCCAAAAATCATATATATTCCAAAAAAAATCTCCGTCAGTTTTTATCCCGTTTGGACTCCGTTTGATATGGATATTATACGAAACAAAAAACATGCAACAAACAGGAACTGACACTGGGCACTGGATCAATATGTTAGTCCCAAAAATAGTATAAAAAGTTGCCAAAAGTATATGAAAGTTGTAGAATATTGGCATGGAAAAATCAAAAATTATAGATACGACAGAGACGTATCAGCATCCCCAAGCTTAGTTCCTGATCGTCCTCAAGTAGGTAAATGATAAAAGAGATAATTTTTGATGAGGAATGCTACCTAGCATAATCTTGATCATGTAATCTAATCATGGCATGAATATTAAGATACGAGTGATTCAAAGCAATAGTCTATCATTTGACATGAATACAATAATACTTCAAGCCTACTAATAAAGCAATCATATCTTTTCAAAATAACATGGCCAAAGAAAGTTATCCCTACAAAATCATATAGTCTGGCTATGCTCCATCTTCACCACACGAAATATTCACATCATGCACAACCCCGATGACAAGCCAAGCAATTGTTTCATACTTTTGACGTTCTCAAACCTTTTCAACTTTCACGCAATACATGAGCGTGAGCCATGGACATAGCACTATAGGTGGAATAGAATGGTGGTTGTGGAGAAAACAAAAAGGAGAAGATAGTCTCACATCAACTAGGCATATCAACGGGCTATGGAGATGCCCATCAATAGATATCAACGTGAGTGAGTAGGGATTGCCATGCAACAGATGCACTAGAGCTATAAGTGTATGAAAGCTCAAACTGAAACTAAGTGGGTGTGCATCCAACTTGCTTGCTCATGAAGACCTCGGGCGCTTGAGGAAGCCCATCATCGGAATATACAAGCCAAGTTCTATAATGAAAATTCCCACTAGTGTATGAAAGTGATAACTTAAGAGACTCTCTATATGAAGAACATGGTGCTACTTTGAAGCACAAGTCTGGTAAAAGGATAGTAACATTGCCCCTTCTCTCTTTTTCTCTCATTTTTTATTTTTTTTTTATTTTTATTTTTTTGGTGGGCTTCTTTGGCCTCTTTTTTCATTTGGGCTTCTTTGGCCTCTTTTATTTATTTTTAAAGTCCGGAGTCTCATCCCGACTTGTGGGGGAATCATAGTCTCCATCATCCTTTCCTCACTAGGGCAATGCTCTAATAATGATGATCATCACACTTTTATTTACTTACAACTCAATATTACAACTCGATACTAGAACAAAGATATGACTCTATATGAATGCCTCTGGCAGTGTACCGGGATGTGCAATGATCTAGCGTAGCAATGACATCAAAAAACGGACAAGCCATGAAAACATCATGCTAGCTATGTTACGATCATGCAAATCAATATGACAATGAATGCTCAAGTCATGTATATGATGATGATGGAAGTTGCATGGCAATATATCTCGGAATGGCTACGAAAATGCCATGATAGGTAGGTATGGTGGCTGTTTTGAGGAAGGTATATGGTGGGTTTATGGTACCGGCGAAAGTTGCGTGGTACTAGAGAGGCTAGAAATGGTGGAAGGGTGAGAGTGCGTATAATCCATGGACTCAACATTAGTCATAAAGAACTCACATACTTATTGCAAAATTCTATTACTCATCGAAACAAAGTACTACGCGCATGCTCCTAGGGGATAGATTGGTAGGAAAAGACCATCGCTCGTCCCCGACCGCCACTCATTAGAAAGACAATCAATAAATAAATCATGCTCTGACTTCGTTACATAAAGGTTCACCATACGCGCATGCTACGGGAATCACAAACCTCAACACAAGTATTTATACAATCCACAACTACCCACTAGCATGACTCTAATATCATCATCTTTATATCGCAAAACTATTGCAAGGAATCAAACATATCATATTCAGTGATCTACAAGTTTTATGTAGGATTTTATTACTAACCATGTGAATGACCAATTCCTGTCATCTCTCTAAATAGATATAAGTGAAGCAAGAGAGTTTAATTCTTTCTACAAAAGATATGCCCATGCTCTAACAAATATAAGTGAAGCAAAAAAGTATTCTACAAATGACGGTTTTCTATGTAAAGAGAAACAGGCAATCCAAACTTCAAATGATATAAGTGAAGCACATGAAGCATTCTATAAAGCCATACTCAAAAGATATAAGTGAAGTGCAAAGAGCATTCTATAAATCAACCAAGGACTATCTCATACCAGCATGGTGCATAAAAGAAAAATGAAAACTAAATGCAAAAGACGCTCCAAGATTGCACATATCGCATGAACGAAACGAATCCGAAAACATACCGATACTTGTTAAAGAAAGAGGGGATGCCTTCCAGGGCATCCCCAAGCTTAGACGCTTGAGTCTCCTTGAATATTTACTTGGGGTGCCTCGGGCATCCCCAAGCTTGAGCCCTTGCCTCTCTTCCTTCTTCTCACATCGAGACCTTCTCGATCATCGAACACTTCATCCACACAAAACTTCAACAGAAAACTCGGTAAGATCCGTTAGTATAATAAAGCAAATCACTACTCTAAGTACTGTTGCAAACCAATTCATATTTTGTTTTTGCATTGTGTCTACTGTAATATAACTTTCTCATGGCTTAATCCACTGATATGAATCGATAGTTTCATCAAAACAAGCAAACTATGCATCAAAAACAGAATCTGTCTAAAACAGAACAGTCTGTAATAATCTGAACATTTACCATACTTCTGATACTTGAAAAATTCTACAAAAATTAGGAAAAATAAAAAAATGTATAGGAAGACATTTCAAAAAGAATCAGAACCATTTGACATTCCAACAAAAAATGTAAAATCGTGCACTACAGCCAAAGTTTTTGTCCTGCACCGTACAAACCATCAAGCAAATGTAAACATCCTAAAGGCAAACCTTGGCACATTATTTTTATAATACAATGGAATTGTACAAGGGGATAATTATTTTTATTGAAAAGTTTCTGTAATCAAGATTCACAAAGTTTCCGTGAGCATGAACAAAGTTCAAGGCTAGCTCCCACTTTAACAATGCTTATCTTTCTCACTTTCGCTTTCCTTTTTGAAAAAGTTTTGGGTTCCCCTCTTTATTTTTGTTGTTTTTAAACTATATAAAATCACTCAACAGAAATAAATGACTCTCTAAAACTTCCGGGTTGTCTCCCTGGCAGCGCTTTCTTTAAAGCCATTAAGCTAGGCATATAGTGCTCAAGTAATGGATCCACCCGGATCCCAGGGTATATCAAAGCCAATTTTAATTAAAAATTATTTGTAATTTAGTGGTGAGCACAAGGTAACATATATCATGCAATGACGAAGTCTAACTCTCTTCCTATGCATCGGCATGTCATAAAAGAACAATTCATGCACACAAAGTAAAGGCCAATGCATAGTATAAACAGTTTCTTGCAATTTTATCATATTGGAAACATAGAGAGGTGGAGATATAGTTCCTCTCTCATAATAATTGCAAGTAGGAGCAGCAAGAACATGCATATTATATTCATCAAAATCATCATGTGCAACGGTAAAAGGCAACCCATCAATATATTCCTTAATAAGAGCAAACTTCTCCGATATAGTGTAGTTGGGAGAATTCAAAAAGATAATAGGACTATCATGTGTGGGTGCAATATCAACAATTTCATGTTTAACATAAGGAACTATAGCAAGTTCATCTCCATAAGCATAATTCATATTGGCATCTTGGCCACAAGCATAGCAAGCATCATCAAAAAGGGATATTTCAAGAGAATCAAAAGGATCATAATAGTCATCATAGAAATTATCCTTCGGTAAACACGAAGGGAAATTAAACAATGTATGAGTTGAAGAGTTACTCTCATTAGAAGGTGGGCACGGCTAGCTAATCCGCTCTTCCTCCTTTTGTTCTTCGCTCTCCTCATCATCTTTTTCATCCAATGAGCTCACAGTTTCATCAATTTCTTGTTCCATAGACTCCTGCAAAATATTAGTCTCTTCTTGAACAGCGGAGTAGTCCTCAATATATGGTTCAACATAGGCATTAGAAGCATAATTATCATAGCAATATTTAAGTATGGCAAAAATTTCAGATTTGTAAAGAGTAGCATCATACTTTTCAATTAAAGAAGCAATTTCGTAAGCACCCTTAAAAGCAACAAATTCTTCAATTTGTTGAACATCATAGTAATTATAAACACCCTTAGCATACGAAGATACGATTCCATTATCGCTAAACTCACATTGCTAGGGAATGTGTTTCTTAGGGTTTTCAGAACAACAAGTAAAATTATATATTTCGCATAAATTCCAAGCATAGCATTGCAAACGATGAATTTAACCCAGTAAAATTTTCCCTTTTTCAGATATTCGGTGTCGCACATAACAAGCATGCTCATCTAAAGATTTGCCCTCAACTAAGCTAGTTGGGGTTTCAGCACGAGCACATAGGGATCGAAAATAATCCAAGTAATAAGCTTCAGCAGTGTGATAGATTTTGAGTGGTTCTTCAACCATTGGTTTAGTAGGTGCAACTAATTTTTTTGGTATTTTGCGTTTCCTACCCATAACTAAAGATAGAAAACAACTAAGAACAGCAAATAAAAATTACTTAGTGATAAAGCAAATAAGCACACACAAGAATATTCACCCCACGCTATTGCTCCCTGGCAACGGCGCCAGAAAAAGGTCTTGATAACCCACAAGTATATGGGATCTCAACAGTTTTCGATAAGTAAGAGTGTCGAACCCAACGAGGAGCTAAAGGTAGAACAAATATTCCCTCAAGTTCTATCGACCACCGATACAACTCTACGCACGCTTGACGTTCGCTTTACCTAGAACAAGTATGAAACTAGAAGTACTTTGTAGGTGTTGTTGGATAGGTTTGCAAGATAATAAAGAGTACATAAATAAAAAGTAGGGGCTGTTTAGATAAAGAAACAATAAAGTAAATATAGCGAGTGTGGAAAAGTGATGGTAGGAGTTGCGAAATTGCCCCTAAGCAATTGACTACTTTACTAGACCGATAGCAAGTATTATGTGGGAGAGGCCACTGCTAGCATGTCATCCCTGACTTGGAATTCTATGCACTTATGATTGGAACTATTAGCAAGCATCCGCAACTACTAATGTTCATTAAGGTAAAACCCAACCATAGCATTAAGGTATATTGGTCCCCCTTCAATCCCGTATGCATCAATTTCTATGCTAGGTTGAAGCTTCTGTCACTCTTGCCCTCCAATACATAGTCCTATCAACATACA